>NC_089839.1:5090652-5243152 GCF_035609145.1 Eleutherodactylus coqui
TCAAACACTACTTCTCACCAGTTTGTCAGACACAGTAAAAACAAACAACTACATACTCACCTGCGGCGCTCCCCACCTGCTCCATATGTACTCAGCCCCAGGTAGAATGTACACACCAGACACGTGACCAGCGCTGTCAGTCCGGCGCATACTCTCTACCTGAAAGTAAGGAGTAGTGAAGGAGCAGCTTGGAGATGGAGGGCACTAAAAACAGCAGTCATTGTGCCTAATTACTATGTGGGGCACTATGGATTGTGTAGAGGCGTGGAGCATGATGGAAAAGTAAGTTGCCACAGATGTCTGTGTATCAAATTCTGCAGAGACAAGTTGTGGCAGAAATAAGTCATGGTGGTGGTCTGGGCCTGGATAGAGAAGAAAAGGGAAAGAGAAAGATACCAATCAGAGGTAACACCACCTGTGATACTATAAATCAATATCACTGTGTAGCCCCAGTATCTGATTATTTAGAGGCATACTATTACAGGGGAAAGGGGGGGACGCTGAGAGGCACTATTACTGTGTGTGCGTAGGGCGGGGGTCACTAACGGACAGGTATTATTACTATGAGGGGATACAAAGGACTTGGCCTGAAGTAGTTTGGTTTTCTCCTCTTTTCTTCTTGTAACAATTAGTAGGTTTGATCTCACCTTACCTTATAAAAGGGCATGCCTAAATCTGCCCCCCTGCTCATCACCCTCCTAAATGCTGATGGCTCTGCCTGTTCCCTAATACCGGACCATCATATCTAGTAGGGGGGGCCCTACTCTTGTCACCTTTGCACTGAGCCCACCAATGTGTTAAGACAGCCCTACCCATGGGACCTTTAAAAAGACTGCAAAGATAGAAAATGTTGCCCTAAACAAGGCATAGGGAATATCTTTCTGATTGGTGTGGCTTCAACTGCTAGAGCCCTACCGATCCTGAGAACAGGTCCCTGCCGAGGTCACACATGCTCCGTTCATTTCAGTGGGAGTGCTTGTACTTGTGGATGAGGTACAACTTCCTATCTTTGCACAACCGCTCTAAAGACCAGGTGTAGCTGGGTGGTCAGAACCTGTGTAGACCCTCCAGAACTGCATTGCTGGGAAGCAAGAGCCAGGAAACTTGCTAAAGGTTCATAGGGTGTGAAGAGATACACAAACCCCTAGACTCTTCTGTTGTGGGGGGCAAAACTCAGCACCATAGTGCCCTCCCTTCTACGTAAACCAGTGAAGAAACCAGGCAAGGACAACTGTGAGACCCTTTGTTTAGTGCAAGCCTTAAAGGGGTCTTCACATCTCCGACTATGATCACATATGCTCAGGATGTCTTAGAAGTATGATGGGTGCGGCTCCTCTGGAAAAATGTAAAAAGAGAACTAAAATAATGTAATTGCATAATTATGCCTTCTTGGGTTGGTATCTAGCAGCATTCACATCTTGGCAATCTTTGACCACTCTTCCTTGCAGTAGGGCTAAAAATCTGTCAGATTGTGAGGGCATCTGGTGTGTAGCGCCCTCTTCAGGTCACCCACAGATCTTCAATTGGGGTTTAGGTCTGGGCTCTGGCTGGGCTATTCCAAATCTTCTGGTGAAGCCGTCCTCTTGGTGATTTGGTGTTCTGCTTTGGGTCATTGTCATGCTGAAAGGTAAAATTCTTCATCTTTTTAGCCGAGGCGTGAAGGTTTTAGGCAAAACGGACTGATATTTGGGACTGTTCATAATTCCCTCCCCCTTGACTAAAGCTCCAGTTCCAGCAGTAGAACAGCCCCTCACAGAATGCTGCCCCCCCACCATCGTAACTGCAGTCTGGGGGTCTTCTGGTGATGGCAATATAGCCAACAAGTTTCACCCTGCTCTCATCAGGCAGAACATGTTCCCCACAGACTTCTGGCAGACGGGGTGAAGTTTTGGTAAAACATGGCCGGGCTTGCATGTTCTTCTTTGTTAGTAAATGCTTTCGTCTTGTTCAACCCCCCCCCCACACACACACACACACAGCCCGGACCTATGATTGTCACATGACTACACAACCAGAACTTGCCAGAAGCTCCTGCAGCTCCTTTAATGTTGCTGTTGATCTCTTGGCCTCCGAGAAAAATTCTCATCTGGCCTTTCCATAATTTTTGAGGGATGTCAAGTTCTTGGTGATATCAATGATGTGACAAATGTAATCCCCTTCTTGCTGACAGTCTCCCCTGTGCCCCATGGTACATGTAATGCCTTGGAGATGTTTTGGCCTCCTCCTCCTGACTGATCCCTTCCAACAATCAGATCTTTTTGATGTTCTGTAAGATCCTTACCGACCAACTAAGAAAATCCTCCTAGAAGAGCTGAACTTTACATGGGGAACCCAGAATCCCTGTAAATACTGGCAGCGGAGTGCGGACTGCTATCTATCAGGAGGTTACATGTGATTGGCTGATTCTGAACACAACCGCACCCCCAAATATAAGAGGGTGTGAACACTTATGTAACCACAGTATTTTAGATTTATTTTCTTTTATTCTTCCACCCTAAAAGATGTCAGTTTGTCTTCCATTGGGATTGTACAGAAAACAGAGAACACGGAGGGGGAGACATCTGAAGGATTCATCTTTGGTGGATTTCACCGGGGTGTGCAGACCTTTTGTATCCGCCGCACAAACACTTGTTTTTAAGGTATTTTATAAAGAATAGTACAACAAAAACCCAGCATATAGATTTGGTATCATCGCAGTCGTACCGACCCCCAGAAGGAAGTCATTGTGTACCCCGTAAAAACAAGACCTTCAAAGGTGGCAACATTGTGTGCTTTTACCATTTCACTCCACTTAGTCATTTTCTAAAGTTCCTCAGTGGATTATATGGCATCAGTGAAAACAACTCCAAGTCCTCAGACGGCGAGGGCAACCGAGAAATAAAGACCAATCGAGAAATAGAAGAGCAATGATTGCTTGAACGTTAGGAGGAAAAACCACAAATCGAGAAAAAACAAGAAACAAGCCGCATCCGTAAGGGGTTAACAGTAGTTATGTCCCGATGTGCCCCCTTTCTAGTAAAAGTGACCCCAAGTGACCCATCAGCAGGAAATGCGTCCCTAAGGCTGGCTAAACATCGTCGGACCAACGTCCCCATGCGGGAGGCCTATGGTGGATTCCGGCTGTGAGCCCGGCCGATGACCCTGCGTACCTAAAATTTCCGTATTGCGTATGACCGCGGCGGCTCCCTGTTGGTCATGCGCAGTACAACTTATTTCCCGCAGCAATGCTAAGTGATGATGTGGGTACCTGCGCCCCATATGCAGTGTTAATTGTGTATGGGCCGTGGCTCAGACCGCACCCATGGAGTTTAATGGAGGCCATCTGTGCAGAATCTGTGGCAAAATTGAGCATGCTGCGATTTTTCCTCCCCCCGCGGAATACACAATTCATATCCGTGAGTGTGAGCGAAAAAACAGTTGTACATGCTTTATAATACCTGCATTTCACCGCGGATCCTCCGCACAGATTATGATTGTGGAATCCGCCCGTGTGAAGCCGGCCTAATACTGGTTACAAGCAGTGCCGTATACTAAAGGAATAACACTCCACTTCCCACCGGAGCAGAAGGGGCTACTCAGCAGCCACAGGCTCGTAGTGCCTGGAAGGTCAGGCTTCTAGATGTGTGGGGTCGCCCATTTCTAACGCTAGACGGAGGATGTAAGCTGGACGGACCGGAGGTGCAGATGAAAACATCCAAAGAATGTATCCACAGCCTCCCCTCTTCTGCTGCTCCACGATCTCGGCCTGCTGCGCGGCTCTGATCACTTCGGCGTAGAGCGAGCGGCTGGCCGTAGTGATAATGGGATAGCTCAACCCAAAAGTCAGCGTGTCAACGGTCCGGCTCAAACTGCTGGGAGCGGCAGGAGAAAGCAGAATATGTAGGTTTGTGTCTACTGTGCATTTAAATGGGCCATGGGGGTATTATTATTACTATCAATGGGCCATGCGGGTATTATTATTACTATCAATGGGCCACGGGGGTATTATTATTACTATCAATGGGCCACAGGGGTATTATTATTACTATCAATGGGCCATGAGGGGTATTATTATTACTATCAATGGGCCATGAGAGGTATTATTATTACTATCAATGGGCCACAGGGGTATTATTATTACTATCAACGGGCCACGGGGGTATTATTATTACTATTAATGGGCCGTGGGGGTATTATTATTACTATCAATGGGCCATTGGGGTATTATTATTACTATCAGTGGGCCATGAGGGGTATTATTATTACTATCAATGGGCCGTGGGGGTATTACTATTACTATCAATGGGCCACGGGGGTATTATTATTACTTAATAGGGGCCATGGGGGTATTATTATTACTATCAATGGGCCATGCGGGTATTATTATTACTATCAATGGGCCACGGGGGTATTATTATTACTATCAATGGGCCATGCGGGTATTATTATTACTATCAATGGGCCGTGGGGGTATTATTATTACTATCAAAGGGCCGTGGGGGTATTATTATTACTATCAATGGGCCATGGGGGTATTATTATTACTATCAATGGGCCATGGGGGTATTATTATTACTATCAATGGGCCACGGGGGTATTATTATTACTATCAATGGGCCGTGGGGGTATTATTATTACTATCAATGGGCCGTGGGGATATTATTATTACTATCAATGGGCCACGGGGGTATTATTATTACTATCAATGGGCCGTGGGGGTATTATTATTACTATCAATGGGCCAAAGGGGCAGTATTATTACTTAATAGGGGCCATAGGGGCAGTCTTATTTCTACTATAAAGGTGCCATGGAGGGCATTGTCATTACTACTATAATAGGGCCATGGGTATTATTGTTACTATAAAGGGGCCGTGGGAGGCTTTATTAATACTACTACAATGGGGGCCATGGAGAAAATTATTATTCGTATAAAATGGGCATGGAGGCATTATTATTACTATAAATGGGCCATTGTGGGGATTATCATCAATATAAAGAGGCCATGGGGGGGGGGGGCATTATTAATACTACAACAATGGGAGTGAATTATAATTAGTACATAGAGGCCATGGAGGCATTATTATTGTTATACCGAGGCTACAAGGGGGCAAATATTATTATTAAACAGAGACCAAGATGGGCATATTTACTAAAAGGTGGTCATCATGAGGGGCAGTATTACTGAATAGTGGCCACGAGAGGCTTATTACTGAGTGGTGGCATAAAAGGGGGCACATTACTATGTGGGGCACTAAAAGCGACATTTACGGTATGAGGCCTTCAGGGCACACAAAAAAGGTGGATACTATTACTATGTAGGACACATGGCATTATTACTATCTGGGGCACCATGCAGGGCGATATTATGTAGAGGTGTGGAAAATAAAGGCAGATGGAGTCAAAGATGTCTGTGTGTCAGATTACACAGAGAAAAGTTGTGACCAGGAAATGATATCATGACGGTCTGGGCCGGATGTAGAAGAAAAGGGAGAGTGAATGACCCAAGTCCGAGGGGACATCACCTGTGATCACTGGAGGTAACTGTACTGTAATGACTTCTACAGTCTGCAGAGGGCCTGTGTAGAACTAGTATATGGTCCCTGTATCAGGCTAATGTTGGTTCTTTCAGTAACACTGTGGTGGTATTATGTGGTAACCATCTGGGGGTATAATAATAGTGTTATTATTGGTAATATCGATCTTTGTGGTGGTAATTCAGTAACAGTATGGCCGTATTACCGTCACTAGGTGTGGCAGTACAATCTGGCCCTTCTATAGTGTTGTTACTGGTGCTGCTGGTCTTGGTATAGTAACATATGGGGGTCATTATACGGGGCGTGAGGATCGGTTTTACTTTTTATTTTTTTCAAATATTAATATTTTTCATTTTTCCTTCTATAAACATTAATTCCATTTATTCCGATACTTATTGAGCCCCACTAGAGATCACGCATATGATTGTCTGATCGCTCTTCTAATGCTTTGGTATACTCACACAGGGGAGGGGGGTTGATATTCGCAGTATTGGCTGAATTCCCTAGAATCTGCCCTGATTGCGGCCACTGAGGTCGCAGCACAAGTGAGCATGCCCCTCAGCAGAGGTCAGGATGGGGGGGTCCCCAATCATCTGCTGGGAGACCACCCCAGGGGGCATCTGCCTCCCTGCCCCCAGCCCGCCCCTGCATTACATATATGGATCTCCATAGAGTTAAATATAAACCGCCTGATTTATGACAAATGCAGTCAATGAATAAGTAATAAAGTTACTTCTAAAATTGGAGAAATCAACATAAAATTATTACTAGAAGAAAAAATGTTTTATTGTCGAAGAATAGAGAAATTCTGGACGTCTAACTTCAGAAAATAGGTTTTCTTTCCATTTTGGCGACTGGACAAGTCGGCCAGAAAGCTCGGAGCTTGCCAGCATTTTCAAGAAAGTGACATCTTGCAAAGTCACTCAACAGGAGTTTACAATATCATCGCCAACAGAAAACGTTTGACAAAGCAGGTAATTTATTTTATTGGCTTCGGGATCCCGCTTTGTGCTCGTTCTCCTGAAGTCTCCTGCATGGAGGACGCACAGAGGCAAAAAGTTTTTTTTGCTCAACAGAAACTTTTTATCATTTTTTTTGCTTGTGATATTTTTTATATTTAGATTATCTGAGAATAATGTATTATTATATAAACTATAAGAAGCGTCATCCAGGGGCGGACTGTCCGCAGGCTACAGGGAGGAATCCCGATAGGCTTGTTAGATCAGACAAGGCTGGTGTCAGCACCCGGGCAGATGGCTGGAAGCACTGCACTCCAGAGGACTCTCTGTGGCTGAAGGGTTGATGGAAGATAGACCCCGCTCTCCCGCTGGCTTAGGGGGCCCAGGAAGCTGCTGCAGGTGGGGGATCCTTTTATTACAGAAGGCAGTGTAAAAGTGGTGCTACATGACAAAACCTATACAAGGAGCGGACAACACAGCGTAGAGGGAATCTGTCATCGCCCTTCAGTCCTATAAAGTATGTTATGGGGCTCTAAGATGAGGGAACAGGCAGTCCGGGGGTTGTGCTTCATAATCACTGGTGGGCCTATTCCTGTGCTTCATGAAGTTGGTACGCGCACACAGACTGCTAAGAGTCAAGCTATATGCATGCGCTAACTCCACGGGGACACAGCACTGGACCGGGGCACCTAATGAATATGTAACACCGCATCCCGGACTCCCTGAGCCCCAGAATGTAGTTTATGATGACAGCTTCTCTTTAAAGGGCCAGTACTACAAACTTACACACTTTCTGTACTAATTTCCTAAACCCCACCTACCACAATGTGGCTACCTCATGTTTCGTTGACCCCGTCTGCTTGTGCACCGTAATCAAATCCCGTCATGGAAACGGATGGATATACCTTTGTATAAACTCTGCATTCGGAGAGATATAAGAAGCATTCCTGCTAGCGGACAATGGGATGTATTCACACAGACGGGCACAGTGGGGAAGTGCGCCAAATGTATCAAGAGGCACAAGCCAAAGCTGAAATCTACGCCAGCGGTGAGCTGCCATGGGTCTCAGCTATAATTCACACCAGCTCCTGGCATAGTTTGTGGCTATGCCCCAAATACCAAGCCACTCCCACTTTAAAAATAGTGTTAGGGCCCGGTGTAAACCCTCAGAAAGTCACAACTTTGGCACTTGTGCCAAAATTGTGACCTTTTCACTCCAGAATTCTTGTGCAAGAGGGTTAAAGGGGTTTTGTGCCAGAATTGACTTTTATCGTCTTGCCATAGCACTGGTGTAGCAGTCTGATTGGTCGGTAAAGAAAAGTAAAACATTCGGTTTCTCTGGTGGCCCCCCTGGAGATGAGTGGAGGGGTAATGCACGTGCGCGACCTTCGCTCAGGATTGGTGCAGATCTCAGCAGTGAGACCCCCACTGGTCAGACTTTTATCTCCTGTCCTGTGGGTAGGCGATTAAAGTCATTTGTGGTACAGCCCCTTTAAGGCCGGATTCACAAGGGTGTGAGCGATATCGGACTGGGACGCCTGGACTGACACCACGCTTGTAAAAATGGGATTTTCTCTGCGAGCGCGATGTGATTTGTGAGAAAATCACTGAACGGGCGATTTTCACGCGCATTTTTCCCATGTGTGAGAATCGCATGGTTTTACGGTACGTTTGAGACGGACATATTTGGGCGCGTTCTTGTGTACATTCTAAGCTTGCAGGATGCAGAGGATCCCCTGATGTCTGCGGGTTCTCACAATGATTCTTTATGGGCATTGCTTGCTATTCCTGCGTATTTGCACCCTAAAGGGCCACACAGAAATCTATGAGAGGAGCAGAAATGCGCACGCAATACGCAGGGGGATACGAGAAACACTGCGCAAAACTGCACATCTGGATCTCATTAGGCTAAATAGCCTTTTAAATCAGGGTGGGGTGTCACACGCGAATATGTGAACAGGCCCTCCGTGCGCAAAAAGTACAGTACAATGCGCGACACGTGTGCAAATCAACCTCGTTCACTGCGCAAATACATGGCACGAAATGTGCGTATTTGTGAATACGCTCGTCTGGATCCCATGGATGAGTTTCACACATCATATCTGCCCAATAGAAATATGGTCGCACGTGAAAAGAGCGAATCGCTTTCAATGTGCTTAATCATGGGAGATTTTTCTCTCGGCCAGATAGTGTGAGATTGAATATCGCTTCACGTCCTTTTTTTGATGTCGCACTCACGTGTGACGCCCCCTAAGGCTTCTTTAGACAAACGTATTTGCACGCACTTTTGCGCATGTACATTTTATGCGCACACTGCGCAGAGTATAGCGCCCGTTTATGTCACGCGGTTCGTTCACATTAATGAATTTTATTGCACTCATAAAATGTGCGTGCCAAAAAATCGAACACGCTATATTTTCCTGCGCATTTCCTGTGTAAGGTCTATAGAAGTCCATGCAAATAAGTGAGCAATACGGAACCGGATGCGCAAAATGCTGCACAATTCCGTGAAAAAAAGAACACATCTAGACATCGCTAGCCTTTTAAACAGGGTGGGGTTGTGTCGCACGCACATCTGAACAGGCCCTGCGTGCGCAAAATGTACAGTTCACTGCGCAAATACTTTGAACCGTGCGCATTTGTGCAAACGCCTGTCTGAAGCCGCCCCCATACATGTGTAATGATCAGTATTTGGCGCGCTCCTCCACATATACAATCCACCGTGAATTCGCGGCTGCTTTTCTCGCCTTGCACGAGATGCTTCTGCAGCCGGACGGTTATGTGAGCCTTTGTCTTCTGCTTCAAGGACGGGGCGGGTTACGGGTCTGGAGGAACCGCGGCTCCACTTCCCCGCGCTGATTAAGTGCTGCTTAAGATGTCAGTAGGTTACTTTGCACCGGGTGGGGGGGGGGTTTCGAGGGAAAAAACAGTCTGTTGTCATATTTATTGGTGCGGACCCCAAATAATTCTACATTAAAACATTTCAAAAACATTCTTAATGGAGGTTAAGCTGCGCCGGCGACCTCTGTCCCCGTTATTGAGTGGCATATTAAACCAATATGGCTTTAATGCACCTTCTAATGGGCGCTCCTACTTTAACAAATTGCCTATAAATTTCACTTGAACCAAATGTATTCCTTGAACATTTTTACTCGTCGCAGGTTAGAAGTAGACGGCGGCCATCTTTTAAGTACAATTAATTTGGACTCCCTCGCCACGCGATTCGCAGATCTGGAAGGATTTTATTTTATTTTTATTTTTTTGCAAAAGGGCTAAAAGCTCAGCGCATTATAAGAACGCATCGCTCCGTCTTCGTCACGATCGGATTAACATAAAATCACCAGTTCTTAAGGTGACGGAGATGAAAAATGATCACTGGGATGCTTAAACCTGCAGAGAATAATCCTCGTCTGATGAGGATCTCTTGAATGACCATTTCTTTCTGTTATTTTTCCCAGCGCCATTAAAACAGCCCTACGATTTTGGGAAGGGGGGGGGGGGTCATTACCTGTAGATGTTCTCTGCCGTCCCTTTAATCCTCCGCTTCCAGCCCACCTAATCCCCACATTGCATTAAAAGTGTTAGACTACCAATGCACTATACCTGCTCTCTGATTGGTCAGAGCTGCTCATGTGCTCAGCACTGGCCAATCAAAGAGCAGTGCACGGTGTGCCGTAAGTGGTCAGAAAATTGCTGCAGCCATCTTGAACGGGTCAAACATGGCCAGAAACGGTCAGAATGTAGGGATGGCAGAGAAGAGCATGCACAGGAAATATACCCCTCATCCCCATCTGTCCCATTTTGTCCAAAAAACGGAGGATCGCTTAAAGGATTTTTCCAGTTCTAAACTACTCAAAGCTAATCCTTACAATAGGCCATGAATAGTAGATCGTTGGGGGTCTGCCACTCAAAACCAGCACTGGTCAGTCGTTATCCGGCCTGGGGGGCTCATGCACTGTGCTGATTTTTGCCAGAAGCAGCTCCATCTCCACTGTAGTGACCAGACTTGGTATTACAGGCAATCGTACTATTTACTTTAATGCCTGTAATTTAAAATATGGCCACTGCAGTGGGAATGGAGCTATCTGCCTCCTGCAGAAATGCAGTCTGTGCACAAGCACACCGGCTCGGTGACAGCTAATCAGTGCGGAGCAATAGACCCCTGATGATCTACCATTGATGGCCTATCCAGTGGACTGGCCCTCAATAGGTTACAAATGGAGAACCCCTTTAAGGGGTTAAAAAAGTTGGAAAAGATTGAAAAAAGAGAGCAGCAGAAAGTCACATGACAGCAAACAATATGGCCGCAGACTCATCTCCAACCTACAATCCTCGCTCCTTCTGGTGGCCGAGGATGGCCGGCCATCTGCGGTGTAGGTTCAAGAAGATCAGCCCGCATCACACTGCATTTTCTGCTATTGTTCTGCGATTCCGATACATTTCTGTAGTAAATGCGCACCGCAGATGAAAAAATTGCATATTCCTCCAATAGTTAAAATGGTAAAAAAATCATTGAGCTCGCGATGAACAGGAATCGCCAAAAATTAGGACCCCGTCGGCTCAAGAGAAGAATCACACGTGGGATTAACCAACTGAGAACAATGGGTTATTTTCCTGTTCTTTCTTTACCGCAATTGGTCAGAACTCTGTAAAAGTCGCACATGTGAACGCGCCCTCAGGGCTCTTTCACACGAGTGTCATTTTCACGCAGAATAGGCGTGTGAAAAAATGTCATCTATTAGAACCAACGGTTTCCTATAGAAACGTTCAGATGAAGGAATTTGATGTGCGCAAAAAACATTCACCTTACAGGACGTGCGTGGCTGCAATGCCACATCTGAGGGCCGTGCTGCGAGAACACATAAACCTGACCTATCTGTGGTGCGAGCTGCGCAGGAGTTTCCATAGACTCCTATGGGAGCTTGCTAACACGCACCTCGCAGTGCCCGATCGTGTGAATGGCCAATTTTCGAGCAGTTAGCTGAAATTTTTTTACACGCCTATTCTGCACGAAAATGACGCCCAAGTGAATGAGGCCTTAGAATTAAAGGGGTTTTCCTTAGGATAGATAATCAATATCAGATTCGTATGGGTCTGAGTTCTGGCACCCCTGACGGTGGTGTTCAGGTCATTGCCACATCCTCTTACTTGGTCTGGGATGTCACAGTCATCGGTCACATGGCCTGAGCACAGCTCCGCCCTATTCAAGTGAATCGGATAAAGCAGCACTACCAGCCTCCACCTCCATACAAAGTACAGCGCTGTGCCTAGTATACAATGAAGAGGCTGCAGTGCTCAGAAAAGGTTGCTGGGAGTCGGACACCCACCGATCTGATATTGCTGACCTGCCGTAGGGATAGCTCACCAATATTTAATACCCAGAAAACCCCTTTAAATTTCCAGGCTCTGAGACATCTTATTTTCTACAGCTTTCCTACATATTTCCTTATCCATCTTACCAAAAGTATTCAACCAAACATCACAGCGTGCCAATCATTTTTTATAAAGAGTTTTTCATAAATCAGTAATACGTCCATGTGAATACTTGTAATACATCTCTTATTTGAGGAAAGTATTACTTTTCCTATTTAGCATCCTTTGTTTCCTATGAGACTGCATGCTGTGAGAGGGGGGAAGGGGGATGCAGCTGCAGTATCTCACCCTCAGCATGTGTATGAGACTGCATGCTGTGAGAGGAGAGAAGCAGGATGCAGCTGCAGTATCTCCTCCCCCCCTAACATGTGTATGAGACTGCATGCTGTGAGTGGGTAGAAGGGGGATGCAGCTGCAGTATCTCACCCTCAGCATGTGTATGAGACTGCATGCTGTGAGAGGGGAGAAGGGGGATGCAGCTGCAGTATCTCTCCCTCAGCATGCCTATGAGACTGCATGCTGTGAGAGGAGAGAAGCAGGATGCAGCTGCAGTATCTCCCCACCTAGCATGTGTATGAGACTGCATGCTGTGAGTGGGTAGAAGGGGGATGCAGCTGCAGTAAATCACCCTCAGCATGTGTATGAGACTGCGTGCTGTGAGAGGGGAGAAGGGGGATGCAGCTGCAGTATCTCACCCTCAGCATGTGTATTAGACCGCATGCTGTGAAAGGGGAGAAGGGGGATGCAGCTGCAGTATCTCACCCTCAGCATGTGTATGAGACTGCATGCTGTGAGAGGGGAGAAGGGGGAGGCAGCTGCAGTATCTCACCCTCAGCATGTGTATGAGACTGCATGCTGTGAAAGGGGAGAAGGGGGATGCAGCTGCAGTATCTCACCCTCAGCATGTGTATGAGACTGCATGCTGTGAGAGGGGAGAAGGGGGATGCAGTGGCACTATCTCTTCCTCAGCATGTGTACGAGACTGCATGCTGTGAGAGGGGAGAAGGGGGATGCAGCTGCAGTATCTCTCCCTCAGCATATGAGAAACTTCAGAGCATACAGCACACCCCTTATATCACACCAGGGCGAGCCCGCCCACTCAGTTAGCATGGAGAGAAGAAATTGGCACATACAGAAACTGGCATACAAAAAAAGGCTGCAGAAAATCAGCAGGTAAAGCACAACATTCCTGACTCCACTACATTTAATACACCTGCCCAAGGAGAGCTAGTGGCAGGTGTGTACAGTGTGCAGAGATAGAGGTAGGTGTGCATAGCAATCACCAGACCGTTACACCAAAGCTAAGAGGAAAGCAGGGTCTTGTGGCCACGAAGGACCTCGGATCATGGCAGTAATTCATAATTCATGGACAGCTCTGCTACCTCTGTTGGGTCGTCGGCTGCGGCTGAAGTCATTTGCAGAAAGTGTCTTTGGTGGTTAAATGTCCTGTATCATTAAAATCACACCAGTGTGGGGTGCAATTGCCCTTTCTGTAAACCAGGCCGGGGCGTCATTGATGGTGCTGAGGAGGTTAATGTGATAAGCTTTTTAGCTTCCTGAAGCCATTACTTTATAGTGGACCATGGGGAAAATAAAATCAGCCTTGCATGATTAACACATGAGAGACACTTTTGTAAGATGATTTGCTCATGATCCATGAACTATGATGACTAAACTGCGCTTCTGCGAGGCCTGGAGATTTCAAAATATGGTGATCCACTAAAGAGGACTTATTACCGTATGTGCTAGTTATACAAACACAGTAGATTGCAGCAGCTGGTATTAACCATTTGCGGTGTGAAGTGCGTCCTGCCGGGCGAATCAGCAGCTTTCAAAAAAATTCGGTCACTTTCAAAAGATTGTAAATTGGTACAAATGGAAAAAAAGAAGTTCAAACGACCAAGAACGTAAATGTTCACCCCTATCTTTACACTGTGGGTGGCTTTGCTCTTAAATGGAAGCTCCTTAGCTGCAGTTGCTCCCAGCGTAAAAATGTGTACCATTCAAATGGCGGCATGTTCTATCTTGTGCGTTATCTGGCATAGAGGCCGCCCATGGTGCTCAATGGGGCCGGCGGCAGCATCGCGATACATGCTGGGTGCACACGATGCAAGGTCTCCCAATGAAAACAAGCAGCGCATACGCCCCTGGGGGGGGGGTTGTCCTTAAAGCGTTAAATAAACTGCGACCCAGAACTTTAGCCGCTTTTACACGACTATTGCGCAAATCACATATTGCGCGATAATTATGCTGTACGAATGCATGATGTAAAAGATCAATCAGCGATGAATCTGCAGACCATAAAATCAGCGTTGGTTGGTGGCTGCATCGTCCAGTTTGAACAGGCAGGCATCTATGAAGGTCAACCTGTTTACTACAAATGAAGGGAGCGGCCGGAGAGATCTCTGACCGGCTCCACCTCCCCTCCCTGAGCAACGGTCCTCCTGTGTAAAAGGACAGGAATGATCAGCATTGGATGTAACAGTGGTCCAGTGTTAGGGCGCCTACCCACTTGCGTTGCCAATTTTCGTGCGTGCAAAACGCGGCGTTTTCCGTGCGTCTTTTGCGCGTTGTTCGCGGCGTTTTTTGCAGCCCTCCATTGACAATCATGGATGCATTAAGAGAAAAATAAGGAGACATATGCAACTGACAGTTCCTATGTGAAAAAACCCCACGAAACGGAAAAAAAACCCCAGATGGACAAGAACACATTCTATACTAATTGCTCTTGAGAAAAAACGCAAAACATCGCAGGAAAAAAAATCGCCAGTGGGTAGGCGCCCTAAGAGGGCTTTTTTCTTGCTTTTTCATTGTTTTTGTTGTGTAAGGGTAAAAACATATGGGCGCATGCGCAGCTACGCTCGCCGCTATGGAGCATAGTGGCGCAGGAACCAGGTTTTTTTTAGGCCATTCAAACTCCACCCCATAGCACAAGAGTTTGAAAAAAGAACAGCAGGAATATAGGTCCTCGCACGTAGTATTAATTTATGGCCAAGTCCTATCTTTTCTCACCTGTACTATTAACGGGCGAGAGTCCCACAAAACCATTAAAACCACGGCTGCACAACGCAGACTAAATCCCACCCATCTGTAGCCCTTGGATGAGATGACTTGTTGCAGCAGGTTCTCCGCTTTGTGTGAATGTTGCTACATTTGTATATGAAATTGTTACTTTCCCAGCTGAGTGTTTGTGCTACAGAAGTGACTACAGCCGGAGACTCTGGGACCACCTGCCACAGAGGAGCTGCAGTCCGGCCACCGACCACCGCTTCTATAAGATGCTGCACAAACACCGAAACCGCTTTAATATCCCTGTTTATGTACAATATTTGCCTAATTTTAGATAAATCTCAGTCACTGCAGTATTTCTATGTCTACAACTACAGTGCTGGACTCACGTCTGCCACATATTGAAGTACTGTCCATGGATTGGGCAGCCTGCAAGTGATTGGCGCTAATAAGCTGCGCAGAGCGCTCATTTTTTAGATGTTTTTGGAAATATTTCCTGGCAGGTTATTGGATGGATTATCGTTGCACTTTCAGCTGCTTTAACCCCTTCAAGACCAGAAAGCTTTGCATTTTTTTTATTCCATTTTTTTCATCCCCACCTTCCAAGAGCCGTACCTTTTATTCTGTTTCCATCTCTCCGAGGGCTGCGAGGGTTTGGGAGGCACGGTGTAAGTTTTCGAATGATACAATTTAATGTACTAAAAAACTTTTAAAATATTTTAAGCGGGGTGGAATGAAAAAAGGTGATTGCATCTTTTTTGGGAGGTTAGTTTTTATGGCATTCGGTGCAGAACAATGCCCGACGCGGCTTCTCCTGCAGCTCGGCACTATGACTGCGACGCCACATTTAGGGTTTCACTACTTTTAAAAAGTAAAGAAACTTTTTTTAAAAACAAAAACTGCTTTCCGTCACCGTATTCTGAGACCCGTCATTTTTCAAATCTTTTAATCGATTGCGCTGTGAGCCGTTTGGTTTTTGCGGGGTGACTTGTAGTTTTTATTAATACAATTTTGGGGTGCATGCACCTTTCTGATCACTTTTTGGGAGCTGGAGTAACCAAAATAACCCGCACCTCTAGTATTCTGTACTTCTCTCTTTAGTATTCATGCTGCGGGATAAATAGTGCAATAATTTAACAGCTCTGACTTTTACAGACACGGAGACACCAAATATTTGGGTTTTTCTATTGTTTAGATTTTTAATGGAGAAATTTGACAGTTGGGGTTTTTGAACACTTAATTTTTGTTTCAGTATTTTAAACATTTTATTAAGCTTTGTTGTATATTAAGCTTTGTTGTATATTAAGCTTTGTTGTATAGTGTTTTATTCTCCATAGGGGGGAATCACTTGATCACATTGACTACGAGTTTAGTATTACTGCAGTACTTTAGTATTGCAGTATATAGTAATTTTGCAATGTTGGCTCTTAAACTCTGCCATAGGACTCTGGGCTGCCATGCTAACCCATCAGCACCCTGCGATTGTGTTTTGAGGAGGAGCTGATGAGGCGCTAGAAGAGGCTCCCGCTGGCTGTTAAGATGCAGTCAATTTTGATCATGACATCTAAATAGTTCAGTGCGGAGTTTGGATCAAACTCCGATCAGCTCTCAAAAATAGGTAATAGCCTCCCTTTAAGCAGTGGAAGCGGCACCCAAACCCACTTCATACACCCTCTGCAACCATATAATGTACAGTCATGTGATGTGGTTGGGAATGGGTTAAAGGGAAGGTTCATTTAAAGGGGTCTTTCCACAAATGACATCTATCAGCTATTGACAGGAGATGTTATTGGTGGGGATCTGTGATCTCCACTGAGTGATAAAACTTTAGGCCTGATCACATCTCGCTTTTTTCTATGTGCAGGATCTCCATCAGGCTTTACGTCTAAAATCCCAAAAAACGGAACTGCTGGACGGAAACTGGGCGGAACCATCTCTTCTATTGGTTGAATCAACAGGCCTCCATTTCAGCAGGCTACCCTTAGGGCTTAAACAGATGGGCGCATGCGCGACTACGCTCGCCGCTACGGAGTGTATTGAACTGGGGTTTCTTAGGGGGGAGGGTTGATTATTCAAACTCTGCGCTATAGTGAAAGGGCTTAAACAGATGACTGTGATTGGGTGACGTTTTGTGAGCGGGGAAATCAGGACTGCAAACCGCGGTGAGACAGCCAGTGATTTCAATAGCGTCGCTTTCACTATTGTGATTCCTGTACGATTTTACGATGTGTGAGAAGAAATAGTCCTTGCCCAATCTTTCTCGCACCTAGTTCTAATGCAAGCAAGAAACGATCGGGCAGGACCCCTCGTTCTACTATTTTCTTTTTCTGCGCACAATAGCGCTGAGTCAAAATGGTAAAAAAAGAGACCTTGGATTGCTTCATGCGCAAAAATGCTCCATAGCGGCGAACGTCTGAAGAAGCCCTAACAATCATTCCCATAGCTGAGATCTGAGGTGTCATGCACAAAGAGGCTGATGGCGCCCCAGACAGAGTGCTTAGGGCTCCTGCAGGCAGAGATACGCCTGTAATGGCGTGACGTATGTGCGCTATGAAGGGAGCGCTATCGCACGCGGATTAACGTATTTTACTGTACTCTGCACTGCAGGGACCGTTCACAGCGGACACGCCTGCTCCGGGATTAACAGGCTGTGCAGCCTAATTAGTCCCCAGTGTCATCGGTTTCCCCGCAAAATCGCGCAGTTCAGTGCATAAAATTTGAGCACAAAAATGCATAAAGTGAGGGAATCTAAGGCTCCTTCAGGGCTCAGTCACACGGGTGGCGATCCGCTCAAATTACCGCACGGAAAGACGCCTGCACCGCGTGCGGACGAATATCCGCACGACCAGCTTCATTGCCAGCCATATCTTCTTTTTCTGGTGCGCATATTCTACGTCCTGCGGTGCGTTTTTTTTTCCGCGCGGATCGCCACCCATGTGACTGAGCTCTCACACGGGGGTTTTTGCGCATGCAGAAATTTGCTCTCATAAAACGCAGAGAATAGAACCCGCTGGTTCCAATGGGTGCCCTCACATTATGTGATCTTGCGCGCAAATTTTGCTGAACTGCGCAATTTCACGGGGACATCGATAACCCTGGGGACTAATTAGGCTGCACAGTCTGTTCATTCACAGCACCGGTGCGTCCTGCGCCAATGTGAACAAAAAAGTACAATAAAAAGCACAGATACGCCTTTGATAGTGTAGTGGCCCGAAATACATATATCTGGTCCCTCCATAAATGTCTATAGTTGTCCTATATGTCATGTCTTAATGGTGGATGCACTGTGCAAATTGTATTGTCAGTAGTTATGTGTATTGCACAGCTGCAGCGCCCAAGAGGTTAATGTCTGTGAATGTTTGGGTTATGTCTGAAAATGTAACAATTTATGTTATCACATGAGCATGATGGATATATGGGTTTTGCAAGGGGGGGGCAGAAGAAAAAAAAAGGAGTCGTTGGTTCGGAGAGTGTGTGGAGAGAGCAAGGAGTTTGTGTGAGAGTTACCTGTAGACACCTTCAGCCTACAGGTACCGAAGAATGGAAGAAGTGGAAAGGTACTGGATGCTCATCCCCAGGATCCTATCTCCTAGGTGTGAGTGATATGCAGTCTGCCATGCAGTGTTCAGAACAAAGAGGGAGTGTTCAGTGGAGTGTTTCTGTTCCCTCCTCCGGAGTATCTTTTCCAAGAGCGGCGTCCATCAGATAACTAAGACTGTGGACCCGTTGTCATCCTGTGTTCTCCTCCCTAACATCCTCAATAGTCTCCTGCACTGGCGTGTAATTACCAATCATCCGTGTATAAATTAACCTGCTAAAAAGTTACAAGTAAAAGTCCTGGCTGCTGCCCGTTCCTTACAATATACCCATGTGTATCTGGGCTTTATTTTCCCATTTGGATTCACCGCGGAGTACGGAACGGTGGCGTCACCCGTGACAAAGTCCAAAGTTCATTTACCTAAGTTTATTCAGGCAACATCTACACCGGCATTGCCTGGAGAGGCCTGTCAAGGCTTTGGCAAAGGGTTACATGTGTCCCTCAGGGGAGGTGTTGGTAGTGCCACCGTGACATCCTTAACAGCTGCCCCCCCCCCCCATCTCCTCAGTGGTCACTGCAATAGCGCTCCCTTCACAGCGCAAATACGTCACGCTATCAGGAGCGTACCTATGCCTACGGTCATCTGCAGGAACCCTTGGAGTTCTGTAGGCACCTCTCCGTGGTATGATGGCCATTCTTCTACGATAGACTTCCTCTGCAGTTCGTCGTCTGACGGCTCTTCACTATTTATTTTGTGTTGGATTCCTTATGAATACGAGAAAGAAGACCATGAAGTCAGAAGCGGACAGAAGGACGGCATGGCCTCCTAGACTGATTCAGAACCTGCATGAGGTTTATGGAGAGATGTACACTGAGGGTCCAGGCCCTGATGCAGAATCAGTAACAAGGCCCCCACCTACCATGGGACACTTCTTATGTGACCTCTGACTCCCTCAGACACTGGAACCCCGGAGCAGATGCCACCTCCGCCCACCCTACTGCCAGATCCCTAGGCCCGAGGATCATTTGCCCAGTGTAGCCTCCCAGTGTGAGCCATTATTGCACATTACTTACCAGGCTTACATCGGCTGCATCTTCTTCCTTGGTAATTCGGCAGACATTGGCATTGGCCGGTGATTTGGTCGCACGCTGAGCCCGGCAATGTTCCTCTGAGGTCACAGTCACAATCCTGGCAGCCCCTAATATTGTCACTAGACAGATTGTAGGTGCGGCGGCTGCAGGTATCGCATCGCTGACCGGTCACCGAGGCCTTGCACACACATTGCCCCGTTAAGCGGTCACAAGGCTGAGAAGCGTTTATCGCCCCTGATCTATGGCAGCGGCAGGGAAGACACGATGTAGAGCCCATTCCTGTGAATTTGTAGTAGCCCTCCAGGCATTCATTGCACCGCCGTCCGCCGACATTAGGCTGACAAACACATCGTCCTGTCACCGCGTCACAACGTGTTCCAGGGATAATCCCTTCGCCGTGACACTCGCAGGGTTTACAACCGTCAGCATCCAACCCATAATAGTTGTCAATACAAGTGTCACAGTCCGGGCCGCCGACATTCTCTCTGCATTTACACTGTCCGCTGGCTGGATTGCAAAACTGATTGATGGCGCCATAAGGACTGCAGGAGCACCGCGCGCAGATCTCCCCTCCGGATGCCGCTTGTTTGAAGCCCAGTTTGCAGCCATCACACCGAGGACCTGCGGAAACAGAGGAGACGCTTTACAGAGGCAGCACGGATACATATAGGATCAGTCACATGACGGACTGCACTAAGGGCGCACACACGGGCTCCAGATGACCGTATTTTCACGCGTTTTTGTGCATACACATGTAATGCGCAGAGAATAGAAGTCAGAAACTGGTCTGTTCCCATGAGCGTGTTTTGCACATTATCTGTGCGCGCAAAAAAATAGGTTCTGCTCTATTTACCTGCATATATGCACACCAACATCTATAGGAGGCGCACAAATACGCAATCAATATGCGCTCAAATGCGCAATACACTGCTGGAACAAGAACACATCCGGACCCCATCAGACTGAATAGCCCTCGTGTGCAAAAAAGCACAGTATTATGCACGGATACACACGCAAATCAACCTCATTCATAGCGCGCATACATTGCACTGAGGCGAGGGGATTTGCGCACACGCTGCCCTTACATACGTACTTTACATGCGGGATAAATGTCCATTTGTTGCTACTTTGTACAAAATGCAGCATGTCCTATTTTGCCTCGATTGCGCCCCATACAGACTATGGGGATTTGACTTACAGAGAAAATCCACACGTGTGTGCATATACGCAGTGTGCGGGGTCATGCAGACGGGCGAATTTGCGCGTGTTTTTGCAAATGCCAAATTGCTTGCACAAACCGCAGAGAGTAGAACCCACTGATTTCAATAGCTTCGCACACGTTTGGAGTTTTGCGCAATATTTTTGAGTGTGCGAAAATATTCACAACATACTCTATTTTTGTTTCATAGGAGTCTCTGAGGGTGTGCAAATGCGCAACCCCGTCCGAGCAAAACCGCGCACAGAACTGTGTGATTTTGCAGTGTTAATCTATAACACGGGGACTAATTAGGCTGCCAGTTCAATCCTGGCGTGGGAGTGTTCTGCGCCGATGTAAACAGGTAGAAAAGCAATGTACTAAACAGCGCTGCTACGTGTGCGAGCACATGTGATACTGTGAGCAACGGTTGCGTTTCATCTGGTTTTGCGGCTGTGATTTTCATGGCCACAAAACGGGACAAAAGCGTGCCCATGTGTCTAAGCCCTGAACAAGGCTTCTTTACGTGCTTATCGGCGCGCTTTACTGTACTTTTTGGGCACACAGTGGATGTTCATTCGCGCGCAGCAGACAGACACGCCTTAATGTAAATGACTATGTTGCCTAATAAGTTCCAGATGTGTTCTCTCTTTCACTGAACTGTGCAGCACATTGCGCGTCTGTGTACGCCTTGCACACACATTTTCACACCTCCCATAGACTTCTATGGGGAACTTTGCTGCGCACAAAATAGGGCAGGTCCTATTTTAATGCGTGCACAGAAATGGAAAATGTACGTGAATTAATTAATATCAATGGGTTCTATTTTCTGCGTATTGCGCAACCAAATTTTGAGTATGCTAATATGCCCGTGTGAAGGGGCCCTAACTTATTGTATATGAACAAGGTGCTGTAAATTAATATGACATTCAGCTCGGGTACGGATTATGCTGCTCTCACACTGGCCTTAGGGTCAGTTCAGGTGAGGCCGCTCTGACACCTGCCTTAGGGTCAGTTCAGGTGAGGCCTCTCTCACACCAGTGTTAGGGTCAGTTCAGGTGAGGCCTCTCTCACACCGGCCTTAGGGTCAGCTCAGGTGAAGCTGCTCTCACACCAGTGTTAGGGTCAGTTCAGGTGAGGCCGCTCTCACACCAGCATTAGGGTCAGTTCAGGTGAGGCTGCTCTCACACTGGCCTTAGGGTCAGCTCAGGTGAAACTGCTCTCACGCCAGCATTAGGGTCAGTTCAGGTGAGGCTACTCTAACACATACGTTAGGGTCAGTTCAGGTGAGGACGCTCTCACACCAGCATTAGGGTCAGTTCAGGTGAGGCCGCCCTCACGCCGGCCTTAGGGTTAGTTCAGGTGAGGCTGCTCTCACACTGGCCTTAGGGTCAGTTCAGGTGAGGCTGCTCTCACACTGGCCTTAGGGTCAGTTTAGGTGAGGTCGCTCTCACACCGCGTTAGGGTTAGTTCAGGTGAAACTGTTCTCACACCAGCATTAGGGTCATTTCAGGTGAGGCTGCTCTCACACCGGCGTTAGGGTCAGTTCATATGAGGCTGCTCTCACACTGGCGTTAGGGTTAGTTCTGGGTTTTCATCTCTCTACTCTGATATCACTAGGCAACAACTATTTATGTGTGTGTGTCCAGGAAATCAGTGCTATTTTTACATTATTTGAATAGCAAACAAATGGTTATTAACAATTATTGAGCCAAAACTTTGATTGTCATATTGCTGACTATGATTATATGTACAGTGCAGGGGTATTAGTGTATCTTGACGCCACCAGAAGCTAGAGGTTTGACAGGAGGAACAGGGTCAAGACTGGAAGGTGCTAGCAGCACAGTGTGCATTGCTTGTAGCCGCCAGAGGTGGATTAGGGTGAGGGTAATTTTCGCATTTATCCTTACATTATGAGCTGTAATAAGAAAGCCATCCCTCACCCTAACCCATCAGGGACTGCAACCAGCAACGCACAGGCTTCCACTCTGAGTCGCTCACCGCTTGTCACCACGCTGCTTGTGTGGGGGATGCTCCCAGCTGGCCGAAGGATGAGGGCTCCGTGACCACTGCTGGCAGTGTCTTGCGTCTGTGTAGCCGGCTGCGTGCTCCAAGGAGGCCACCGCCTGTGTGCTCCATTACGGCAGTTCCCACTGTGCAGTAGAAATAGGAAAGTCCCGCAGCACACCTAACACATGCACTTAAGTGCAGAGGTTCCAATCTGTGTATGCCAAGCCACCTGTGGGGTCATGAACCCAACCCCAAATAAATGCAATGGTGTCCAAGAAGGCGGCAGCATCAACGGTGTACAAATTGTAGAAAAAAGGTTTTATTGCTCCATAAAATGGCAACGTTTCGACTTAATCTAAGTCTTTTTCAAGCTTGAAAAAGACTTAGATTAAGTCGAAACGTCGCCATTTTATGGAGCAATAAAACCTTTTTTCTACAATTTCTACACAGTTGATGCTGCCGCCTCCTTGGACACAGTTCCCACTGTGCAGACTTGCAGCGCATGTTCCGCCGGCGCCCCAGACGCTCCTGCTGATGTCCCACGCTGCACTGGGATCCATGGTGTCATCCCTCTGTACACTGCCTCTGGCCGCCTGTTAAACTGCTTTTCCCCGGCGCTGTGCCCTCCGTTGTGCGGCGGCGATCAGAAGGTGAGATGCAGGGGGGGGCCCTGGAAAATACCCTTCAGGCAGCTTGTTTGTAGACCACGCTGCCGAAAAACTGTGAGAGGGGTTGCATCGTGTGACTCGGTAAGCCCCTTGCATCAGGGGCTGCAACGGGGGACTCTGTATGGTTTCCAGTGCCCTTCCAGGACATACAGCTTTGGCAGCTAGGCAGCCAATCAGATACAGGGGGTGTGACTCCCCTGTCAATCTTGACTCCACCAGCACTTGCTGGTGGCGTCAAGATACACTAATACCCAGTGCAGGTTCATGATTGTACCGTACATGTACAGTAATTATTTTGTATGCTAATATATTGCTGCTATTTTTTGTTTAGTTTTTTTCATCTGTAGATAAATTGGTGATTATTTGAATCCAGTACGGCATCAGAGGTTGTAAATATCCTGCAGATACTTGTGTTATGTATGCAGAGAGTTCATCAAAACACGGGCAAAGAAACACTCTTTGGCAACAACGGCAAAAATGAATGCTGCCTACAAAGCATATTTTGGATGGCTATGGGTGATCCAGGTAAGTCCTGGGCTCCTCACTTCAGCTGCGATAATTGCAGGAAAACTCTTGAAAGTTGGTTCAGAAGCGCAAATAGAGCCACGAAGTTTGCAATACCAAAATTTGGCGAGAGCCAACTGATCATTCCACCAACTGCTATTTCTGCATGGTAGACCCTTCCAAATGTCGAAGTGGAAAAAATGCACAGCTGCTGTGACGTATCCAAATATTCCTTTGTGCATGGCCCCGGTTCTACATTGCTCTGATCTCCCCATTTCGATGCCTCCACAGAGCATGCATAGCGTGCAGACATGTTCAGAACACATCAGCTCAGACAGTGAAGATGCAACTGATCCTTTCCATGCCGGCGAAGATGACAGAAGACCAAACTACCCAAACCAGAAGGATGGTAATGATTTGGTAAGAGATCCTAGTCTTACAAAAGCTAAAGCCGAAATTCTGACATCCAGGCTGAAACAGTGGAACTTGCGGGATGATAGCGTGCAAGTTACAAGTCAAAGAAAACATCAGATATTTTCTACTTTCTTCACCATGACGTTGCAGCGTCCAAGGAGCGGGCCCTCAGCCGAGGAGTTGACCAAGTTACTGCTGGGGGAGGTCACAGGGAAAAAGTAACCTGGAGTTACCTTGAAGTCCTTTGTCACTCGTGACGCCACCGTTCTATCCTCTGTGGTGAATCTGGATGGTGAAATAACTTAGTCCACACACAGGGAAACTTTCTGGACAAATCGGGAACGGTTTGTAGTGTCTGTTTACTGTAACTTCAGTAATTCCAACCTACAACAACAGTTTGGCACGGGTACAGCAAGTCAAGGCGGTTGTGACAGGGAGGACTCTTGGGGCAATATGGACAATCCACAGTCTTAGTTATCTGTGTGACACTGACAAGATAATTGCACGAGACAGACATATAACATTATGGAGGGGCCACACTAACTCTGGCCCACTACAACGTGACAGATCTATTCAGTAAAATTAGGATACCTTGTAAAGCACAGGATTGGCGCCTCTTCATCAACAGTTCTTCCAACTGCCTGAAAGCAGTTCTGTTCCATGGAAATCAACTTCCATCCCCTCCAGTGGCTCACTCTGCACATCTCAAGGAGAAGTACAGTAGAGTTAAATTCCTGTTGCAAGTTCGGATGTACGAACAGTATGGTTGGGAGGTAGTTGGAGACTTCAAGATGGTTGCTTTCCTAATAGGTCTTCAAGGTGGTTTCACAAAGTTTCCTTGCTATCTTTGTCTTTGGGATAGCAGAGCCAAAGCTGAACACTACCGTTGACGAGACTGGCCTGAATGTATTGACCACTTTTGGATGAAGCGACATCAAGTGGGAACCCCTAGTGGATCCTAAGATGATTCTGATGCCACGTCTTCACATAAAACTTGGGCTTATGAAACAGTTTGTCACAGCTCTAGATAAAGAAGCTACAGTGATGAAACATCTACTAAACTTCTTCCCAAAGTTGACTGAGGCCAAGGTAAAAGCTGGCATCTTTGTGGGACCACAAATCAAGAGGATGATAGAATGTCCGAAATAGACAACTACGTGGAGTTGGTGGAAACGATGGTAAAGAAATACCAGGCTATGGGTTGCCGGATGTCACTCACGGTACATATCCTGGATCCTCATCTACATAAATTCAAGCAGAACATGGGAGCATACTCTGAGGAACAAGGGGAAAGGTTCCACCAAGATATGCAGCAGTTAGAGTGTCGCTATCAAGGACAATACAACAAGAATATGATGGGTGACTACATCTGGGGGCCGGTCCGTGAAAGTGACCAAGTACACAATCGTCAATCGAAAACAACCAGACATTTTCATTAATTTTGACCTGTATGGACATCCTCTGCATTGTGTCATGACTTCGGCTCATGATTGTAAGTGATTTCTTGTCTCACTGTGTATGTCCGTGAAACATTCTAAATTCAAAATCATATATTTTTAATTATCGATGTCGTGACCACAAAAGCAAACTTTTTTCTAAATAAAAGTTATTTTCCATTATATTTTACAATAAGCTAACAGGAACTAATTGTCTTAGACACAAAAATCGTACTGCCTAGTATTTTAGAGGAGAAAAACTGAAATTAAAGGAAAAAACACATGATTTTTTTCTTATTGATTTCAATGAGATTTCAAAAAAATGGAAAGGCTTCAGTTAGCTTCCGTTCCATTAGGTTTCTGTTTTTTGGGGGCAGGAGAATAGCGCAGTCTACAAAAAAAAAAACAAAAAAAAACCTACCGCAATAGAAGCAAATGGAAGCCTTTCCATTTGACTTTTGTTTTTTTGAAATCCGACTGAAATCAATGGGTGAAAAAATGGATCTGTTTTTTTCCGTTTTATTTCAGTTTCTCTGCTACAAAAACGGAGCAGAAAGAGGGAAACCCTGAACTGACCCTAACGCTGAAGTGAGAGCAGCCTAATATTTACAGGATTTCAAAAAAGCAAAAAGATTAATATAAATACATAATAAATACAATCACATCTAATAGTGTTATTATTAATTAATATTACAAAAATACTCACTAAAAGCTCCAGATATCAATGAATATGAGAGAAACTTCACAGCCTGGACCACATTGCCATAACATCTATCCATCTATCTACTGGATGGTCGTATAGAAGAATGACCAGTGGATGGGGGCACACAAGTTGACAGGGCTGAGGACACCATCAACAGACCACCAGTAGAGAGGATCGTCTGATTGTTCAACAAGCACCAACAGCTTTGTTGTCAACCATCCAGACACAGGGGGCACCATCGTTACAGTCCTGTATCTGTCGGAACCATTTCCAGGCTCTTGGTTGAAGGACATTTGGTCTCCCGGAACCCATTACCTGTACTGCCTTTGACACCCACCGTCGCCTGCATTTGAGGAAGCCGGACACTACAGACTGGAACCAGGTTGTCTTTAGTGACTAATCCAGGTATTCTGTACTGACCCTGATATATCTATACATAGTTATTAGAGCGCCCCCTTGTTACAGTCCTGGGTATAATAGATGATGGGAGAGATCTCTTTACTGACCCCTGATATATCTATATATAGTTATTAGAGCGCCCCCTTGTTACAGTCCTGGGTATTATAGATGATGGGAGAGATCTCTGTACTGACCCTGATATATCTATACATAGTTATTAGAGCACCCCCTTGTTACAGTCCTGGGTATAATAGATGATGAGAGATGTCTGTACTGACCCCTGATATATTATACATAGTTATTAGAGCGCCTCCTTGTTAAAGTCCTGGGTATAATAGATGATGGGAGAGATCTCTGTACTGACCCCTGATATATCTATACACAGTTATTAGAGTTCCCTCTTGTTACAGTCCTGGGTATAATAGATGATGAGAGATGTCTGTACTGACCCCTGATATATTATACATAGTTATTAGAGCGCCTCCTTGTTACAGTCCTGGGTATAATAGATGATAGGAGAGATCTCTGTCATGACCCCTGATATATTATACATAGTTATTAGAGCGCCCCCTTGTTACAGTCCTGGGTATAATAGATGATGGGAGAGATCTCTGTACTGACCCCTGATATATTATACATAGTTATTAGAGCGCCCCCTTGTTACAGTCCTGGGTATAATAGATGATGGGAGAGATCTCTTTACTGACCCCTGATATATCTATATATAGTTATTAGAGCGCCCCCTTGTTACAGTCCTGGGTATTATAGATGATGGGAGAGATCTCTGTACTGACCCTGATATATCTATACATAGTTATTAGAGCACCCCCTTGTTACAGTCCTGGGTATAATAGATGATGAGAGATGTCTGTACTGACCCCTGATATATTATACATAGTTATTAGAGCGCCTCCTTGTTACAGTCCTGGGTATAATAGATGATGGGAGAGATCTCTGTACTGACCCCTGATATATCTATACACAGTTATTAGAGTTCCCTCTTGTTACAGTCCTGGGTATAATAGATGATGAGAGATGTCTGTACTGACCCCTGATATATTATACATAGTTATTAGAGCGCCTCCTTGTTACAGTCCTGGGTATAATAGATGATAGGAGAGATCTCTGTCATGACCCCTGATATATTATACATAGTTATTAGAGCGCCCCCTTGTTACAGTCCTGGGTATAATAGATGATGGGAGAGATCTCTGTACTGACCCCTGATATATTATACATAGTTATTAGAGCGCCATCTTGTTACAGTCCTGGATATAACAGATGATGGGAGAGATCTCTGTACTGACCCCTGATATATCTATACATAGTTATTAGAGCGCCCCCTTGTTACAGTCCTGGGTATAATAGATGATGAGAGATGTCTGTACTGACCCCTGATATATCTATACATAGTTATTAGAGCGCCCCCTTGTTACAGTCCTGGGTATAATAGATGATGAGAGATGTCTGTACTGACCCCTGATATATTATACATAGTTATTAGAGCGCCTCCTTGTTACAGTCCTGGGTATAATAGATGATGGGAGAGATCTCTGTACTGACCCCTGATATATCTATACACAGTTATTAGAGTTCCCTCTTGTTACAGTCCTGGGTATAATAGATGATGGGAGAGATCTCTGTCATGACCCCTGATATATTATACATAGTTATTAGAGCGCCCCCTTGTTACAGTCCTGGGTATAATAGATGATGGGAGAGATCTCTGTACTGACCCCTGATATATTATACATAGTTATTAGAGCGACCCCTTGTTACAGTCCTTGATATAACAGATGATGGGAGAGATATCTGTACTGACCCTTGATATAGCTATACATAGTTATTAGAGCGCCCCCTTGCTACAGTCCTGGGTATAATAGATGATGAGAGATGTCTGTACTGACCCCTGATATATTATACATAGTTATTAGAGCGCCCCCTTGTTACAGTCCTGGGTATAATAGCTGATGGGAGAGATCTCTGCTCCGACCCCTAATATATCTATACATAGTTATTAGAGTGCCCCCTTGTTACAGTCCTAGGTATAATAGATGATGGGAGAGATCTCTGTACTGACCCCTGATATATTATACATAGTTATTAGAGCGCCCCCTTGTTACAGTCCTGGGTATAATAGATGATGGGAGAGATCTCTGTACTGACCCCAGATATATCTATACATAGTTATTAGAGCGCCCTCTTGTTACAGTCCTGGGTATAGTAGATGATGGGAGAGATCTCTGTACTGACCCCTGATATATCTATACACAGTTATTAGAGAGCCCCCTTGTTACAGTCCTCGGTATAATAGATGATGGGAGAGATCTCTGTACTGACCCCTCATATATTATACATAGTTATTAGAGCGCCCCCTTGTTACAGTCTTGGGTATAATAGCTGATGGGGAGATCTCTATACTGACCCCCAATATATCTATACATAGTTATTAGAGTGCCCCCTTGTTACAGTCCTAGGTATAATAGATGATGGGAGAGATCTCTGTACTGACCCCAGATATATCTATACATAGTTATTAGAGCGCCCCCTTGTTACAGTCCTAGGTATAATAGATGATGGGAGAGATCTCTGTACTGACCCCTGATATATTATACATAGTTATTAGAGCGCCCCCTTGTTACAGTCCTGGGTATAATAGATGATGGGAGGGATCTCTGTACTGTCCCCTGATATATCTATACATAGTTATTAGGTTGCCCCTCAGCCATCTTTTTCTGAACTAAATAACCTCAATCTTGATAACCTCTCTGGGTATTGTAGTCTGCCCATTCCATCTATTACTTTAGTTGACCCTTTTGTGCCCACCCAAAACTGTCCACAACATTCCATGTGTGGTCTGACCAGTGACTTGTAAAGAGGAAGAACAATGTCCTCGTCATGCGCCCCTAGACCTCTTCTGATGCCCCCCATGATCCTATTTGCCTTGGCAGCAGCTGCCTGACACTGGTTGCTCCAGTTGAGCTTATGGTTAACTAATATCCCAAAGTTCTTCTCCCTGTCGGTGTCCCCAGTGGTTTCCCATTCAGTGTGTAATGGTGACATGGATTTCCTCTGCCCATGTGCAGAATCTTACATTTATCAGTGTTACACCTCATCCACCACTTTTCTGCCCTTAAATTATCCAAATCCTCCTGCAATCTCCGTGCATCTTCTCTTGTGTTAATTTCTTTACATAGTTTTGTATTATATGAAAATATTGATATTTTACTGCAGAATCCTTCTACCAGGTGATTAATAAATATATTCATAAAGATAGGGCCCAATGCTGCCCCTGTGGTATCCCACTATTAGAATCAGAGTCATAGACTGGTAGAGTTGGAAGGGACCCCCGGAGTCATCGGGTCCAACCCCCTGCTCAGTGCAGGATTTACTAAATCATCCCAGACAGATGTCTGTCCGCTTCTGAAGGCTTCCATTGAAGGAGAACTCCCCACCTCCCGTGGTAACCTGTTCCACTCATTGATCCCCCTCACTGTCTAATATCTAATCTGTGTCTCCTCCCATTCAGTTTCATCCCATTGCTTCTAGTCTTTCCTTGTGCAGATGAGAATAGGGCTGATCCCTCTGCACTGTGACAGCCCTTCAGATAATTGTAGACAGCTATTAAGTCTCCTCTCAGCCTTCTCTTCTGCTAAACATTCCCAGATCCTTTAACCGTTCCTCATAGGACATGATTTGTAGATTGTCACCATCTTGGTAACTCTTCTCTGAACTTGCTCCAGTTTGTCTATGTCTTGTATAAAGTGGGGGGCCCAGAACTGGACCCAGTATTCCAGATGAGGTCTGACTAAGGAAGAGTAGAGTGGGATAATGACCTCACGTGATCTAGACTCTATGCTTCTCTTAATACATCCCAGAATTGTGTTTGCCTTTTTGGCTGCTGCATCACATTGTTGACTCATGTTCAGTCTATGATCTATTAGTATACCCAAGTCTTTTTCACATGTGCTGCTGCTTAGCCCAATTCCTCCCATTTATTCGCTGAGGTTTTATGGTTTGGGTATGCTGCTATTTTGCTGTTTTCTGAACAAGCATAATACAGGCCGACTGGCTATCAGTGCACTATAAATCAAATAGGACGAGGAGGAACTGAAAAATATTCCAAAGAGGGTCCTATCTAACCTAAGGCCGGCACTGGCGCTGGAATTGTGTAGACAACAGTAGTGTATTTAATACACAGGGACATATTTATTAAATCTCATTATATTTTTAGCATATAAAAGCCACAATTTTGGTTCAAATCCCAAAACTACAACTTGTTAAAGCTCTACACTGGGACTTGCCACTTACAATAATATGGGCGTGGTCTAACTTTAAGGGACAGGGCTACAAGCGGCCCATCAGATTTCCTATAACTAATACAGGAAACTGGCATTAATTGTAGCTCAGACCTATGCCAGCACACCTATTAAGACACGTGTTGCAGCTACACTCTATAATGGCGCATACTTCAGTGAGCGCGGCGTATGAAACGACATTGATTCTATGAAATACATTACCAAAACCAGGATCAGAACATAAATACGACATAATACAACCTGAAATATAGATACAATACCAGAACCAAACTACGGTAAGAATATAAATTCAGCACCAGAACCAAGCTATTAACATAAATACCACAAAATTCAACCCCCTACATAGATACAACACCAGAATCAAGCTCAATACATAAATACTGCACCAGAACCAAACGCAGAACATAAATACACACAAACCAAGCTTAGTACATAGATACAACACCAGAACCAAGCTCAGAACATAAATATAGCACAAAACAACCTCATTATAAAGATACAAAACCATAACCAATGTTATAACAAATGCAGCCTTAGTACATAGATACAATACTGGAGCCACGCTCACAGCATAAACACAGCAGCAAAATCAAGCTAATAACATACATACAGTAACATAACTCTGCTGTTGTATCAATATGGTACCATTAGGTTACAGCGGAAGCTTGGACCATCAGAGGGCAGAAGAGAAAGCCAGCAGGAGGATTCATGTAGCTCCAGAAGATGCTGCTGCACGGAGGAAGAAGATCATCTGACCGGGTGGACTCAAGGGGGACACTTGTCCCCAGCCTACATTTGCCTACAGTGGTCGCACATAGCTAGGGCCGGCCATGCAAACTGCGTTCTGTCAAAAGGAGGCATAAACTCTAGGTGAAGGTGTTCCGAGATGGCAAATAAACAGAAAGGAGTGAATTCATATACATGTTGCCAAAAATGATACAAATTGGTCCAAATTCCCCACCGCAGTGCACGTGGCAGAATACATTGTAGCAACTTGCTATGTGTGTTACAGCTTTCCCTTACACAAATGATACATATACTTAATACATTTGCCACATTTTAGGACTTCCCAGTCACAGCTCTTCGAGAATGTTTTTCTAAACTGCCAGGTTAGGCAAAAACCATGTACTAAACTTGTTGGCTGCTCTGCGCTTAGTAAATCTCCCCCAATGAGCCACACAGATGGAGTCTGGCTTGGTGGAATGTGCTTACCAGTGTCTATGAGGGCAAAGACCACCAGCGATTCTAAATTACCTCTGTGGAAAACAATATGAATCTACTGGAGATATCCAACCGAGTCAATAAAACTCATCGATGCATATTATTGGTAGCCACCCCTTTATTTAGGTAACTGTGGAGACTTGGTCTGTCCCAAGATGGCACTGCCTGCGGGAGGAAGATGTGCCCAGAGTGCTCACCTTTGGTATCTGCGTAGTCTGGGGAAAGAGCCTGAATAAGTCTCGATTGCATAGGCGCTTAGGCAACAACTGGCGCGGTGGTACATGAGATCACATTGGCCATAGGCTGGCAAAAGTTTAAAGCATAACTGAGTTTTCTAGAAGTTTTCAAAAATACCACAGGTCCTCCTCACCCTCATTTGCTGCTGTTTGCACCCTGCTTCATGTCTGTAGGTTCTGATTTTCAGCCGGTTTTCCTCATTTTTCTGTTGCCCTGCTGTTTGCCATCCACTATCAGGGAGGAGACTAGCATTCTGCCAGTAGTTTCCTGTCCTGACTTTCTTGCACTTACTTCCCATATTGCACTGCATTGTCTCTGGTCCAATCAACAGGGAGGCAGTATCTGAATACCCGCCCCTCTACTGTCTCAGGATGATACAGGCGTTCAGAGACATTGTGGCCAATTGGTTAGTAAACCCTCTATAATGTGCACACAGACATGGTAACAGCAGGTAAGACAGAGATTGCAGAGATCACTTTCACAGTGTCTGCAGATCTGTCAGCCTGCAGCCTGTGAGCACATGGGAGGTGCCTGTGAAGATAGATTCTCCCCATGTTGCTAAGGAAATGTCCATGTCCTCCTTACTACAGAAGCTTAATGACAGAGAGAAGATTACAGAGCAGCTGGAAGGGAGACCCCTAGTGGCAGACACTTCAAACGGGATTTTTAGTGGTAAAACAACAACATTTTTTATACAAGTATATTACAGAAATGATGAGACGGACACAAGTCAGTAGCTGTCTGAAAAGTAACTGTCCCGTCAATGAACTCAGCAAACAGTTCAATAATCACATCATTCAGGCTCACGGGCCGTAGGCTACACAGCAGTTGGCAACCGGCAATGACAAACAGCATCTCTGCAGCGCCTGTACACCAAAGTGCTAGTGTCCTTCCCGGTGCCTCCTGATGGTAGGCTTCACTCTGTGTTGCGTCACACTCCTCGCTTCCGCTCCTACACAAAATCTTATATATTAATCTAGTGCCGCCATTTCTTACGATATTGGCCAACGCTGCTTCCGTGAGACCTTGCACCATCACCATTACATGAACTGGACTCTGATTTAAGGTGACATTACACCTAAGTAAAACAATCCAATGCGCCGATAGAATTGAAGGGATTCCCTCTTACACAAGAGGAACATTTAAACATGATGTGAGGCCCACCAGTGCCACGGCACACCTCAAGGTACACCACACCGAAACACGCAAATGGATGAAAACGTTAAATTCATATTGAGCATTTTTTTCATATTTTTGACGCTTTGTATCTTTTTGATTTTAGCATTTTGCCATTTTGACCTCTACGGTTCCAAGATTGTGGGAACAGGACAAGGTCGCCACATTCCCGGCACACACAGAGTTAAACCTGGAGACTTTCCCTAATTCACAAATGTATCCTCTGTGGTTGCACACTTCAATTATTGTCCTGTAATTTGCATATTCCAAGACTAGGGGTGGAAACTTCTCTCAGTATCAATTTGCGGAAAATTAATGCTTTAATTCTGTATTTTCATGAGGACGAAAACATGGCTGCAGCGAGGCAGTGATTAATGACAACATTACGGGGTTTGGCCTGGAATTTATTCAGCATACATTATAATTATTTTCTATAACTATCTGCTAATTATCATTTCACTTCCTTCAAAGGATGTGATCATTTAAAAACGTGATAACCGCAAAAATGGAACAAAGTAGAAATGTACGGGGACGAGCCAGAATGGCTTCTACGTGTTCTGCCTTTACCCTGCGGCCAAGAGGGCTCGCAGCAGTGAGGTTGGACCTTGTCCGCAGGCCGGGGTGCGGCCGCTCACATCCTGGACTTTGTCCGCACGGCCGTGGTGCGGCCGCTCACATCCTGGACTGTGATCGCTGACATCCTGGACTGTCACCGCTGACATCTCTTGGCTGCCTCCTGGCCGGTACTTGAGTCTGAAGACCGCTGCCGGTATTTACGTTTTGCTGGCCATATTAATGGCCGGTATAAAATGATTGTCAGCTGTAGGCAGCTCCGGCCAGACAGCAGCCCCGCGCTGTCAAGTATTTCACTTTCATTTTAGTTCTAGTGGCGTAATCAGATTGTGACCTCTGACCTCTCTGCACGACATTTCTGCACATCCTGTATACAGCATAAATGCCAGGCAGAGGTCAGAGGTCACAGTCCGATTACAGCGGACAGTTCGGAGCCTAGAGTGTTAGTGAAATACTTGATGGTGTGGGGTTTTGGCCGGGCCGAAGGTTAAGGGGGAGGAGGGCATTATTACCACTGGGGCCACTACTGGGGGCACTATTACTATTGGGGCCACTACTGGGGGAACTATTACTACTGCGACCACTACTCAGGACCTCTGTTACTATTAGGGCAACTATTACAATTGGAGCCACTACTGGGGGCACCATACCTATTGGGGTCACCTAGGGGGGTACAATTACTAGTTGGGGCCATTAGAATAATGGAGGTAAAAATATACACTCTGAAAAATCTCGCCCTCAAAAGAAGTTGTAGTTTTGCTGTAAAACCCGTCCTGCGGTTCCATCTCAGGCAGATCTGTAAATGATGAGAGTTGTAGTGATTAGATGGACGGTCTTGTCACCGGAGGCCCTAAAAGTGGTTCCCCCCTTGTCCTATAAGAGGCTCTCAGAGGCTCCTTGTGTGCAGTGACCTCTTCTTCCGCTTGTAGAGCTTGTTGGCCACTAGACGCCTCTACGACGCAGAGAAGAGATTTCACCCCGTTACCAGAGGGGGCGCATTATTGGGATGTGAGAAACACAAAAAACAACATTTGGAAGGGAAGTGCGGCAGCGTTGCCCCCTTACAGACAACAGGGCCCACCCTTTACAGGAATGCCAACGGAACCCCATCAGCTGTTGCCCCCTGATGAACAATACAGCCATGGCAGAAAACAAGACACAAGTATCGATGAGCACCGGACTGCTGAACACACTTATACATTGTTACAGCCATATAACATAAAACTGACTTCACAGGCGTCTCCGATGAGAGCGCCCCCTTTATGCTGGTCTGCAGAATGCCTCAGTGATGTCTCATTTATTAGTGAGGATGGTCAAAACATTACAACGTTTTGGGGTACAGCGCGTTTCGGAGGAACATAAACCTCCTTCCTCAAGCAGATAACTAAGTGGTTATCCAGGGGGTGTCTGTATAGTTATATTGGTGTAGATTCACGCCATTTCTCTTGCTTTGGCGCGCTCAACAACCTTCAAAGAGGCGTGCTATCCTATGCCGGAAAAGCGTTGCTGGAATCCACGCTTTGTGTTCCAAACCACCGGAAATCTGTAGTTTCTGTGTCAAAGATGAGATAATTTGCGCTCCAGCGACCGGATGTGACGGATCGGGAATACGTGTTATTTGTGGTAATGATGTAAACGATGGAATCTATATCCAGCGATACGTGATGATGAAGTAGAAACAAACAAAGGTGGCGGTAAACCTGCCCGTATAACGTTAGTAATTACACACGGAAAGAAGAATAAAAGGTTCTGACAATGCTCGTCCTACGCTAAACGGCTTTAACCCCTGCAGCGCCGGGCTTTATTTACTTATGTCGATCTTCACACTCCGTAATCCCGGCGACGCGCTCCACTGCTGGACGTCCTTGGGATGGTGGAAACCCTTGGCCATCACAGTGAGCATTTGATCAGCCCTCCGGGACGTCAGGTGTGACGGTCCGCCCTGATCTGGGTAGATCCGTCACAACAGGTAAGTCCCCTCCGTTCTTTTGGTTATATATGGTGGATACCTCCGCAGCGCTGCCGCTTGTTCTAAGTATCAGAATAAGGTAGTCAGATTTACTGTACTTGATGATTGCCGAGGATTTATTTTGGTGCCTTTTGCTGTTTTTGCCCCTGGCTAGCTCTGGAAGAGCGTCCTATAACCGTAGACCAGCGCAGAGTCCATCGCATCTCATCGGCTTCGTATAACCAGATCCCCTTTCTTCCATAGAAATAGTTTGACTGATCAGAAAAGCTCAATCTCACTTTTTACCTCTCGTTGAGTTTTTCCTTTGGTGTCGGCAAAATTTTAAGACCCCTTTGCAATTTTTTTTTATTAGGTCTTAACTTTAAGTGCTGAACATTATCAGATTGATTTTTGTAAAAACACATGCTGAAAATCTTAACGAGGGACAATATAAGTGACACTATTTTATTGTCCCCAAAGTGGCGAATGTGCCGATGTAATCTGCTTCCAGTCCGCATTACCCCGAGAAGATATTTTAAAGCTGAAATGTTGATCTCCGTAATCAATTTTATATAGTATTAATCAGTGACATCACAGAGGCGTCGCGGGCAGCCGGCGTAAATCTACATAGAAGTGCTGCAGCTGCACTTCAAAGAGGAACTACACTTTCAGGATGGAGGGGCTGAGGTCATGTGACTGCCCCCCAAAATGACCAAAACCTCCATTTAGGGAAGGGACATAACCTAGAGAAAAAACTGCTGTTAAACTGATTTTGTCATATGAAGGCCTCATGCGTATAGTCATATAATGGATGGGTCTGGTATAGACTTGTAATACGCCGTCCGCGGCCCACTGCATGCCGTAACCCTGGGCCAGCGCCAGGCAGACAAGGGCAGGTGGTTGTGCCCACTGAGTCTGTGGGGTGGGATTGTTATGGCCCTTATTCTTTGTAACAAATTAATCCATGTCTTTAAGACACAGATACATTTGACTTATGCCAATGTATTTATTCAGATGCCGTAAAAAATGATGGCGGAAATAACAGGACATCAGCGACCGAAAAGGGTGACCGATTTTATACGGCGCCTGAAAAGATGGGTTTACCATATCTTATGCCGAGATACACTTGAGACTCTCATAGGCTTCTATCGGAGTTTAAAAAAGGGAGGGGGAGAAGTTTAGCTGCGTCCAAAGCTGGGAAAAGAAGACCGCTGCCGCTATTTAAAGGGGTTGTCCCGCGCCGAAACGTTTTTTGTTTTTTTTCAATAGCCCCCCCGTTCGGCACGAGACAAACCCGATGCAGGGGTTTAAAAAAAAACAAACGGATAGTACTTACCCGAATCCCCGCGCTCCGGTGACTTCTTACTTACCTTGCGAAGATGGCCGCCGGGATCTTCACCCACGGTGGACCGCAGGTCTTCTCCCATGGTGCACCGTGGGCTCTGTGCGTTCCATTGCCGATTCCAGCCTCCTGATTGGCTTGAATCGGCACACGTGACGGGGCGGAGCTACGAGGAGCAGCTCTCCGGCACGAGCGGCCCCATTCAGAAGGGAGAAGACCGGACTGCGCAAGCGCGTCTAATCGGGAGATTAGACGCTGAAATTAGACGGCACCATGGAGACGAGGACGCTAGCAACGGAGCAGGTAAGTGAATAACTTCTGTATGGCTCATAATTAATGCACAATGTACATTACAAAGTGCATTAATATGGCCATACAGAAGTGTATAACCCCACTTGCTGCCGCGAGACAACCCCTTTAAGCATTAGAAGTCATTCCAAGGATTTCTTCCGACTGAGGGATTTTCACGCTGCAGCGTACTTACATAGCGTAGAGTTCCATCCAAGGCAGATATGATGAGAGTTGTGGTGATTACATGGACGGTCTTGAAGTATACAAAGTTCCACCAGCAGCACAGAGGTAATCCCACTTCACGGTCAGGCTCGTAAATGCAACGCCAGACTGGAGTCCAAAACCAGAAAGACTCCAAGTAAAAGAAGTGACTGGCAGCATATGCGGATGTAAAAAGCACAAAGACTTTTTATTGCCCCATCACAATAAAAGCAACGTTTCAGCTGTGGTGGCCTTCCTCAAGCTTATGGACGGTCTTGTCACCGGAGACCCTAAAAGTGGTTCCCCCCTTGGCCTATAAGAGGCTCTCGGAGGCTCCTTGTGTGCAGTGACCTCTTCTTCCACTTGTGTAGAGCTTGTTGACCACTAGACGCCTCTACGACGCAGAGAAGAGATTTCACCCCGTTACCAGAGGGGGGCGAATTATTGGGATGTCACAATACACAACTTTAAGGGGAAGTCCGGCAGCGTTGCCCCCTTACAGACACATGAGGCATGGAGCCTCCTCTTCTACTTCTCGTGAGGCTTCAACAAAATGGCGTCTTGTGCACTGTACAGCTCCCAGGCAGGGACTTGAACCATCACTTCAAGTTACTCGATCTGCTCTCACCTCCCCAGCCATGACAGTGGGCTGAGGAAAGGGTACACGCAGCTCCTTAGCGCTACAGGCGCCTTTTGTTTCACATTGGTGGGGCTCACCAATGCTGCTCTCCGGCCGCTCCTGACAGCTATAGACAGAAAACAGTTGGATAGTTCTAAGACTATTTTTTGTATTACATGTTCTGGAGGTCGGGTATCCTTGAGGTCAGTGCTTGTCGACTCCAATCCTCAGGTACCACAAACAGCTCATGCTTTCAGGGTTTCAGGTGATCTAATTATTGTCAGCCTTTGGTTTGTTGGTTCCATTCCCTTTGTTTCTGGGTTGTAAGAATCTGTCTAGGGTTTCCCTTCCAAAGGATTACATTGTTAGGTGGGCCGTACATCTTCAATAGCTGACAGTGAAATGCTTGTTCCGCTGACAGCTATTTCTACCATCTCCCCCAATACTCATGAACGCTGGTTTGGCTGAGCATTCATGTGTTCTCTATGGGGATAGTGGGGACGGCTGCAGCAAGATACCTCCAAAGACAACAAAAGTATCAGGTGTTGCAGTTTTACACGCCCATCCATTCTTTCTCACAACTTTATCTATTAGGGCAAAGTTGGAAGGCCCCGATGCACATACACAATCAACTACTGCCAACAAAGTTGTTGGGTTTTTCAGACATGCTGTCACATACATATAGTCCGGCCAGAAAGGCCACGCAAAACACACGGACAAGGAGAGAAAGGCTGAATGATGTGTCAGAATAGAGGTGACAAAAGGGCACCACACATACAAGACAGTTCCTGAGATGTAGTAAAGCTCAGGAAGGGAGAACTGGAATCTGTCCCTGGATTCGCCCTAAGTAGACTAGACAGAAGAATGGAGTACCCACCATGAAAAGAGCGAACCCACAGATGAAGACTACCTGGGCTCCCTGAATGTCCCTAGGTGCAATATGGGAGAATTGGAAGGCAAATGGCCTAATCAGAACAGAACCAGGAAGCAGTACCAAAAAGAATAGACCAGCGCCTGAGTGAACCGTGCATGCCACCGCTGGCACATCACATGGCCTGGTACTAATGCCATAATGTTACAGAAAACCCGTCAATGCCCTGGAAATTAGACAGTGCTAGCAAAGCTGTGACGTACATGTGTAGTGTTCCAGAGTAGGGACCTTCCAGCACTGAAATACCTACCTCCTGTGGTGTGTGTATGTGTTTGTACTGTTAAATGTGGCAGACTGTGTCTTGTTATGTGGATTAGCTCTGTCTCTTAGTTCAATGTCTGGTGTCTGTGTAGCCTAACCTTGAGTCACTGCGCAGAACACACCCTAACTCTGTGTGTCTTGTCTATCATCTTAAGCAGCCCTGGCATTGGATAGGCAGATCACCCCATAGCTGTAGGTGAGACTAGAAAAGGTCAGAATATGGGTGTGGTTAGAGAGTCGTCGGACAGTTGGAAGAGAGGCAATAGTCTGGGAGTGGAGTCTAAGCAAGTCGGGCTCAAGTCAGGAGAAGTCAGGCCTGAGGGATTGTAGTCGAGCTCAGTAAGGAAAGTCAAGGTCTAGAGGCCAGAGTGAAAGGAGTCTTTTTCATTCCTGCTGGAGAAGGAATCACAGACAGGGCAGACCCCTCGGAACTCAGAGGAAAATGGCCGTTATCAAGTGTGAGTCTAACTAATCCCAGTAGAGCCGGCCCAATTCCCTCCATTCCTCTACGAATACGCATCCGGAAGAACCCCCAGATAACCTAGAATGATGGGCTCATCTTCCCGAACAGAAGAAGAGTAAAGGAATTGGTACGTGTATTTTCTGTTGACCGTAACTTTGTTGAAGTTAATGCTAATTGGAAAACCCTGCAAAATGTGAACTGTTGTTAATCTTCCAAGCGCTAGGTAACTGTGTACCTTTGGTTTACTTTAACAAATCTGCTTTAGACTCTTTATTTCACTGCTACCAGAACGCTGCACTGAAAAGGCACTGGCGTCACAAGAACATTCAAATTACAACATTCATCACCAGCTGGGCCGGGCCGCATCAGGATATCCCAGGGAGGGAGAGCAGAGCCATGGTTGACAACCATCTTATTCCCCATTGTCTCCCCACCAAGGTCTGTGCTCGCCTGTCACACATGGTGGTCTTTAGTAAGAAAGGGGTGAGCAAAAGGCCCAAAGATCATAGAAAAGGGAGTGGATGGAGAAGCAGACATCAGACCCTTCCTTCCTAGGACGCAAACATGGCTGGCTGTAGCTACGTGCAACCTGTGCGGTCACTCAGCATGCTAGGCACCAGCTTGTGGGAGAAGGGCACAGATGGATGCAGGCTGGGGGCAAGCACCCAAATAAGTCTGCCCAGGCAGATGATATTTCTCCATACAACAGCATCAGATGTTCTAAGGTGCCGCTGTGTAGGTCCTGCTACTCTATTTATGTTATGAGCTCTCGCTTACAACCTGAAGGTTGCAAGTTGAATCCCCACATGGTTTAGGTACCGGCTCAAGGTTGACTCGGCCTTCCATCCTTCTGAGGTCAGTAAAATGAGGACCCAGCTTGGTAGATAAAAAATAAATAAATTACCTAAAAGCGCTGCTGAATAAGTTAGCACTGTACAAATAACAAGTTTTTCTATGAGCTTTGTTCTGGTATTGCATCTATGAACCAAGGTTGGTCCATGCTCTATTTTTGTTATAAGCTTAGTTCTGGTTCTGTATTTATGTTATGAGCTTGGTTCTGGTACAGTATTCACTCACTGAGCTGTTCTGGTGTAGGTATGCTGCTATCATGTGACTTTCTGCACCAGCAGAATACCGACAAACTACTTATCAGTGCAATATATATAAAGTATTTTTCTTATGTTTAGGGGCCACAAAACAATTCTGCACCTAAAGCCAGCGCTGGTGGCAAAAAAATCAAAGTGGGGGGGGGGGCGTGGGGGGTAGCTTAATTCTTGCTGTGGGGTGTCCTCTCTTTGCAGCCTGCATTGAGTCTGATTCTGACTCTATCCCATCTTTTGTTTCAGAACATAAATAACGCAGAGAAGGAACTGAAGCCGGTGGCCTGTATGAGCGGGTTGCCTGTAGGAGTGGCAGGCCTGTAGGAGCTGGTGGCCCGTAGGAGCGGGTGGCCTGTAGGAGCGGGTGGCCCATAGGAGTCGGTGGCCTATAGGAGCAGGTGGCCTGTAGGAGCTGGTGGCCCATAGGAGCCAGTGGCCTATAGGAGTGGGTGGCCTATAGGAGTGCGTTGCCTGTAGGAGCCAGTAGCTTATAGGAGCGGTCGGCCTATAGGAGCCGTTGGCCTGTAGGAGCGGGTGACCTATAGGAGCTGGTGGCCATAGGAGCTGGTGGCCTGTAGGAGCAGGTGACCTATAGGAACGGGTGGCCTATAGGAGCCGGAGGCCTATAGGAGCCGGTGGCCTATAGGAGCCAATGGCCTGTAGGAGCAGGTAGCCTATAGGAGCCGATGGCCTGTAGGAGCGGGTGACCTATAGGAGCCAATGGCCTGTAGGAGCGGATGTCCTGTAGGAGCGGGTGACCTATAGGAGCCGGTGGCCTGTAGGAGCGGGTGGCCTGTAGGAGCTGGTGGCCCATAGGAGCCAGTGGCCTATAGGAGTGGGTGGCCTATAGGAGCGGGTTGCCTGTAGGAGCCAGTAGCTTATAGGAGCGGTCGGCCTATAGGAGCCGTTGGCCTGTAGGAGCGGGTGACCTATAGGAGCCGGTGGCCTATAGGAGCCAATGGCCTGTAGGAGTGGGTGGCCTATAGGAGCCGGTGGCCTGTAGGAGCCGGTGGCCTATAGGAGCCAATGGCCTGTAGGAGCGGATGGCCTATAAGAGCCGATGGCCTGTAGGAGCGGGTGGCCTATAGGAGCCGGTGGCCTGTAGGAGCGGGTGGCCTATAGGAGCCGGTGGCCTATAAGAGCCGATGGCCTGTAGGAGCGGATGGCCTATAAGAGCCGATGGCCTGTAGGAGCGGGTGACTGTGTTTCACCTTAAGCAGGCATCCCTTCTGTTTTAAATAAAAACACCCCTCACAATAAGGAAGTCGTAAATTGTAGCACAACGTGAAGGATTTCACCCCAGTTATAATAAAACATTACTGACCTACAACGTACGAACAGGCGGCGCGCACATTTACCAATGTACACGGACAAAATGCATCTATTAAACTGGATGGAAATGCATTATGTATAGGGATCTCGGCCACAATAGGCGCGCTCTGTGAGCCATGATGGATGAGCCACCTAAGGCGGATCATTTAATTTCAATAAGGAAAATAAAAAAAGACGAGAAACATCGAGCGCCGGAAATGTTAAAAATAACTGTAGTGTTAACAAGAATTATGGCTCATTTTGTACCATTACATTTGGTCCAGGAGGACTGGTGGGGGATTGCTTTTATAAATATGCGCAGGGCTTATTTGAATACGCCATACATATTTCTGACAGGTAATCTATTCTTAACGAGAATGACAAAGGCCTACAGGGCATCTCCGGCGTCGGGGTGGGGACCTTCTGCTGGACCTAAGGTTGCCCAATACTCCGACAAATGGAATTATTGGAGCCTTGTCTGCTGGAAGTAACGCAATGCTTGTCCCAATAGCGCGCTGGACAGTTCTCCTGGAACATTCCGTAAAGAGGGGAGACCCCCTGCACTCCCACAGGAGTTGGCAAATCTCCTGGGAAGGGGAAGCGCCTGAATGCTGAAAGAGCTAAAGAATACATAACAGTGTTCCCATAGTGCAGTGACCCGGCACCCCATCCTGGTCCCTCCATAAATGTCATACATGTCTGTCTTATGTAGATGCACTGTGCAAAGACTGTTTTGTCATATCCAGTATGTGTGTTGCACAGCTGCGGCGCTTGAGAGGTTAATGTCTGCAAAAATCCAAAGCCTGCATGTAAATGTATCAAGGCTGTCATGTGGTGTGAGAGGAGGTTATAAAAGGGAGTGTATGAGAGCGGGAAGGTGGTTAGTCCATGTCTTCAGGAGTGGTGCTGTTCAGAAGGTCCAGGTACATGGGGACACCTTTAGTCCTCATGTACTGAAGCATGGAGGAGGAGGAGAGATGTCCCATGCCAAATATGTTTGGATGTTAATGGAGTGAGTCTAGGGTTGCCACCTTTGTCACAAAAAATACTGGCCATAGTAAAAAAGGGGCGTGTTGGAGGGGGCGTGGCCTATCACTGGATTTTTTATTCTCCTTTATCTCCTGGATCCCATCCGGCGGCTGTGCGCATGAACAGGATCCAGGCCAGCGTGTTCTCGCGAGTAGATGACATTTCGTGTGAATCACGTTGCAGTCTGCAGACGCTCGCATCACATACAATCTACACGCAGGCACATGTGACATCCCACAGAGCGGCCCCAGTGGTAACAGTGACACCCCACAGAGTGGACCCAGCATTAATAGTGACACCCCACAACGGCCCCAGCGTTAATAGTGACATCCCACAGAGTGGCCCCAGTGGTAATAGTGACACCCCACAGTGGCCTCTGTAGTAATAGTGACACCCCACAACGGCCCCTGTAGTAATAGTGACACCCCACAACGGCCCCAGTGTTAATAGTGACACCCCACAGCGGCCCCTGTAGTAATAGTGACATCCCACAGTGGCCCCCAGTAGTAATGGTGACATCCCACAGCGGCCCCCTGTAGTAATGGTGACATCCCACAGCGGCCCCCTGTAGTAATGGTGACATTCCACAGCGGCCCCCAGTAGTAATAGTGACATCCTAAAGCAGCCCCCTGTAGTAATAGTGACACCCCACAGTGACCCCCTGTAGTAATGGTGACATCCCACAGCAGCCCCTGTAGTCATAGTGACATCCCACAGTGACGCCTGTAGTAATGGTGACATCCCACAGTGACGCCTGTAGTAATGGTGACATCCCACAGTGACCCCCTGTAGTAATGGTGACATCCCACAGTGGCTCCTGTAGTCATAGAGACATCCCACAGTGGCCTCCAGTAGTAATGGTGACATCCCACAGTGACCCCCTGTAGTAATGGTGACATCCCACAGTGGCCCCTGTAGTCATAGAGACATCCCACAGTGGCCTCCAGTAGTAATGGTGACATCCCACAGTGGCCCCAGTGTTAATAATGACATCCCACAGCGGCCCTCAGTATAAAAGTGACATCCCACAGCGGCCCTCAGTATAATAGTGACATCCCACAGTGGCCCCCAGTAGCAATGGTGACATCCCACAGTGGCCCCAGTGTTAATAGTGACACCCCACAACGGCCCCTGTAGTAATAGTGACACCCCACAACGGCCCCAGTGTTAATAGTGACACCCCACAGCGGCCCCTGTAGTAATAGTGACATCCCACAGTGGCCCCCAGTAGTAATGGTGACATCCCACAGCAGCCCCCTGTAGTAATGGTGACATCCCAAAGCGGCCCCCTGTAGTAATGGTGACATTCCACAGCGGCCCCCAGTAGTAATAGTGACATCCTAAAGCAGCCCCCTGTAGTAATAGTGACACCCCACAGTGACCCCCTGTAGTAATGGTGACATCCCACAGCGGCTCCTGTAGTCATAGTGACATCCCACAGTGGCCCCCTGTAGTAATGGTGACATCCCACAGTGACGCCTGTAGTAATGGTGACATCCCACAGTGACCCCCTGTAGTAATGGTGACATCCCACAGTGGCCCCTGTAGTCATAGAGACATCCCACAGTGGCCTCCAGTAGTAATGGTGACATCCCACAGTGGCCCCAGTGTTAATAGTGACATCCCACAGCGGCCCTCAGTATAATAGTGACATCCCACAGCGGTCCTCAGTATAATAGTGACATCCCACAGTGGCCCCCAGTAGCAATGGTGACATCCCACAGTGGCCCCAGTGTTAATAGTGACATCCCACAGTGTCCCCCAGTAGTAATGGTGACATCCCACAGTGGCCCCCTGTAGTAATAGTGACATCCCACAGTGACCCATGTAGTAATGGTGACATCCCACAGTGGCCCCCTGTCACAGATGACAGCTGCAGTAGTGGATCCAGCTGCCGGCACCCCTTAATTGTTTTTCAGGGAATGGCTTTAAATATAAACTCTTCCCTGAAAAACAACCCAAACTTTCTTCAACTGCCAGGAATCAGCCACCTCATGTCTCCGCTGTCCCCGGCTCTGCACTGAAGTTCTTTCAGCAGACGGGGAATTAAAATCCCCACCTGCTGAAAGAGCTGCTTCTGATTGGCTAAAGCGCTCAGCCAATCAAAGGCAGCTCTCAGCCATTCAATAAATGACAGGCGAGAGCCTGTGGTGGGCATCTCCCTATCCTAGGGGTGTCCCTGGTGGCGTGCAGTGATACTATAGCCTTCGCTACGTGTGTCCCTCTGGGAAGAAGCCTGGTAAGTGCCTCCGTTACAAGCCAGCACTATACCCTCCCAGCTCCCGCATATGTCAGGTGTCTGGGACGCTGCACATAGTGCTGGTATCAAGTGGAAGCAGTCACCTGGGGGTGCTAGTCTGTGAGTGCTCATGGCACTAAGAAGGTGACCGCTGCAGCCCGGCACCGTATGGACCACCGTAGTCAGGTTCAAGAACTAGAATGAGGGAGTCAGGAGGACAACCGATGGCGCTGCTGGACAAAAGAAGGACGAGCTAGATCAATGGAAAAACTTTATTGGGCAGTGTGTTATGTAGCCGCAGCTCCTCTTCATGGCCACTTACAGCCCGCAACACGTAGCCCAATAAAGGTTTTCTGGACAGACGAAGGAGCCGGTGCGGCTCCATAAGGTGTATCCCAATATCTGGTTTCTGTATATATCCAGCTGGTCTTTCTTCTGTACAGCAGCATCCCCAGCTGTCCTCCAGATTCCCGACGACTATAAGCATCTTCCACCACTCTGGTCACCGGCCCACAGTTTTCGTGTGATGCAACTTTTACAGTAGGAAGTCCTACTTTTTTTCCCCTAAAATAAGCCCTAGCTGCATAGAAAAAAATAATAATACATCACCTATCAGGCGCTGTCAGCTTCAGTGCGCGTCTCCTCTGCAGCTCCAGCACACTTTTCTGTAGTCTTCAGGCAGCTCCTGCACACTGGTGATCGCGATATCACCGTGAGAAAATTGCGGCAAAATCGCCACTTTTCCCCACAATTCTTGAGCTTCAGCTTTGCTTTTTTTCACAAAAACATCTCTGACACTTGTGATTTTCTTGCATGTTTTTTTCAAGTGATTTTGCTTCAATTTTTTAGAGCGAACGTCAATAGGACTTTCAAATGTTAAAAACAGATGGCATCGGTTGGAAATCGCAAAAGGCTCCAAAGGAAACATGGGAGATAAAAAAAAACACAGAAGAAAGGACATGCTGCAATTTATTTTCACTCCACATCACGAGCGAAAACATCGCAAATGGGAACAGGAACGCGGAGGGTCTGCATGGAAATTCCACAGCAAATCCTCTCCGTGTGGACCGAGCCTTAGGCCTCTTTTACACGGACGACGCGATATCGACGCGAGAAAATCACGTCCATGGTCTGTGCGATATCGCGGCATTTTCTTGCAGTTTTTCTTGTAATTTTGTGTTGCTACAAAGCTGCATACGGTGCTACAAAGTCATGCAACTTTGTAGCTCTCTTTTGCCAGGATTTTTGGGGGGGTTGCGGCGGACTTGAAATATAAGACCTACTCCAAAAATAAGCCTTAAGTGCATAAAAAAAAGGAAACAAGTACATCACCTAACAGCCGCTGTTCACTCCACCGTGTCTTCTCTGCAGCTCCCCGGCACTTGCTTGCAGTTTTCTCTCAGCGCTTCATTGTCAGGGGTTCAAATTCCCCGCCTCCAAGAAGCACTGGCTGTGATTGTTTCTCGAGCTAATCAGAGCCAGCCCTCGATAAACCAGTCACAGCCATTTAATAGATGGCTGTGATTGGCTCATCGAGCACTGGCTCTGATTGGTTGAGCTGTGGTGCTCAAGAACCAATCACAGCCAGCCCTTCCAGGAGGCGGGGAATTTAACTCCCTGACCAGGAAGCGCTGAGAGATAACTACAAGCAAGTACCGGGGAGCTGCAGAGAAGACGTGGTGGAATGAACAGCGGCTGTTAGGTGATGTATTTGGTTTTTTCGTTTTTTCCTGCAGCCTGGGCTTATTTTAGGGCTTTTACAGTAGGATTTCTGCGTGAGACAGAAGGGAGGCTCCATAGGGAAACGGGCAAATCACGGTAATATTTAGCAACCTTCTCTCGTAATGTTGCAGGCTACAAAACATCGCTAGTGTGAAGGAACCCATAGGAAAGCAAGGGCTTCCCATACATGCGATGGCAAGAAAATTGCGCAATTTTGTCGCCCACGTGAAACTGGCCTTATAGTGTGCAGTGAAAAATAAAATGCAGTGCATGAAGTGTTTTGGTTTGCGGCATTCTTGTTTCCCAGGCCCGGCACGCTTTAGATATGGTCATAGGCTGGCGGGACTCGAAGAATGCCAGAAAGAAGCAGAAACAAACTAACTCTAAATGAAAAACGCCACCAGAAATGTATGCAAAAACAACATAATGTGCTGGCTCCATTGCTTCACAGTCTGGCGAGACGTGCGCCACGATGCCGCCTGCAGGGAGGTTCTAACAAGCCAGCCTTGTCCGGGCTCTGCAGATACAGGATTACAGAACGTTCGCCCCGAGTAACGGAGAGCAAACCCATAAGTAAGCCGATCATCGATGGAACTCCTCCAGAGCGGCTCATCTGTATCAGAACATTCCTTTAATTAACGAAGAGGCGGTCGCGGTGTGACACGGAGGCTCATCACACGGCGCCCATACCGCACATCATTATCTGCCAATTGAAATCATCTCCCTTTGTATTAAATCCTTTACACCGAAAATCACATTAAATAACAAAAAAATTCAGTGTAATTTAAAAGCGCTTAAACCGGTTGTGTTTTTTTCCGCTTCCCGCGAAGATATGTCGACAGGTATGCCGGCGGTCCGCGCTCACTTTATCATAATATTCCCATACATCAACACTTCAGAATGTATTATATGCACAGTGTATTTCAGGCACTTGATAAATTTTGTCCTTATGTAGCCGCAGCACCCCTCAAATAGTCTGAACGTAATAAATTGCTATAATCAAATCTAATTTTTGAAAAATACCTGTGGGAGCCACAAACAAAAAAGAGCGTCTTGTAGAGGAAGATGATAAATAACTCAGGAGGCGGCCGTTTATTATAATCAGTTTGGCATTGAATTACAAAATTAAAATTATATAGCCCTTGATAAGTAACCCGGCCCGCGCCGCGATCAGGGCATTACCGGGACTTACTTTGCATTTCATAAGAACAGTTCAAAGAAATATAATGGGGAAAGAGAAAAAGATTTATCACGATGGACCCTGCGGAAAAAGGGAAAAAAGCCATTTATTCTGCTTTAATAAGAAGCCGGGCAGAAGAATGATTTGCTTAGAACTCATTAGGCCGAAAACAGTTCTGAAAAGTGCTAATCTACCAAAAGGGACATACACCGTATATAGGAGGGCGATGAAATCATGTCTACAGCGGTGGGGGGACGGGCCGAGGTGTGGAAAGGGGAATATACACGCTGAGTGGCCCCTTTATTAGAGACCCCCATCTAGTCGCGTTGGACTCCTTTGACCTTCAGCAGTTCATTGTGGTGTAGATCCCACTCAGTGATGAAATGGTTCTGCAGGAATATCGGCCCCTGCGGACAGGAAGCTTCTTGTAGTTGCTGCAGATTAGAGGGCGGTTCTGGCATGTTCTGACCAGCTAACAAGAAGGGGTCAGCGATTTATGCTGCGTGTGCAGCAGCCAGGGTCAAAACTTTTGGGGGAAGGAGACAGCGGGGAAAAAAAATGGTGGGTCACGATGGATCTACCGTCGCCTCTCGTCACGTCCCAAAGCGCAGTCTGTCTTAGCAGCATGCGAGGGTAACAGCTAGCAGTTGTGCCAGCAGAGAAATTATAGCTTAACTGTTTACGTGACGCCAGTGCCTAAACCAAACAACGAGTCCACAGTCAAAGTATCTTTTTCAGAAACCAGAGGCATGTGCTTTTTACTGGACCCTACTAAGATTGGTGACACCAACACAAGACATTGACCCTGAAAGGTCACCTCAAATAACACAAAAACCAACAACCACGTAGACACAAACACACATGAATGCACAAGGACAAAGCCATGTGTGGTGCACAAACACAGAGCTAGAGGGTCCCTAACTCTGGGTCACTACATCTGCGCCAAATTCTAACCTCCCATCAGCAGGGAGCAACAAAAATCTGACCAGGAGATATTTCTCCGCTGCTCAGTGATACACGTTTTGCGCTCTTTTGCCCGCTGGAGTCTGTTTCTCTTAAACACAATGGCGCTGGAACTGGTCGTCCGCTGTTATACCATCCGTGCGAAGGAACGGCGAGTTGTGTGTTTGCACACGTTAGTTGGAGCTCCAGCGTTGTATTCAGCTGAATGTGCAGCCTGTTGGTCAGAACGATTCCTGACATCCTCCTCCGACCCCTTTCAGTGATGAGTTGTTTACATCTACCAGCATGGCCAGCCTTAGGTATGTGTGGCTTGTGTGGTTGCACGGTGTGCCAATCGCCAGCTTGTAGCGATGTACTGGTGGATTTATAGTGGGGGCAATCTCCACCCCTGAGGCCGCTCTCACACAGCCCGCTTTTTACTGCGACTAGCATAGCTTTTGAAACGCCACACTGTTCGCGGTATAACCCCTCTATTGATTTCAGTGGGGCTTTGCAGATTAGCACAGGCTGCTGTATTTTCATGCATTTTAGTGCTTTTTTACGCACCTCATCACCCATCACAATGATGGGATGCATTAAAAAACACTGTCAAACGCTGTACAAGGTGTTCAGAAACTCCACTCAAAAACGCAGTAAAATGCGGTGATTTCGAACGTGGCATTTTGTGAATGCATGTATGTGAGAGCGGCCGTAGGTCCACCTGGTCACATGATCTCCTTCCTCCACGCCGCCCGCAGCATCTTGTGGCGCTCCATGAATTATCCTCCCAGTTTTGTCTCCTCTCCTCCAGCAATTCAAAATATCGGAGTGAAAGAGAGAGAGCCGGGAGCAGGAAGACCAGGAAGACCAAGAAGAGCAGGAAGACCAGGAAGAGCAGGAAGAGCAGGAAGACCAAGAAGAGCAGGAAGAGCAGGAAGACCAGGAAGACCAGGAAGAGCAGGAAGAGCAGGAAGACCAGGAAGACCAAGAAGAGCAGGAAGAGCAGGAAGACCAGGAAGACAAGGAAGAGCAGGAAGACCAGGAAGAGCAGGAAGACCAGGAAGAGCAGGAAGAGCAGGAAGAGCGCGTGGAGGAAGTCAGCATAATGAGCAAGTCGGTCCTTAAAGAGACTTTGTCACCATGTTTTTGCAGCCCCCACTGAGAGCACCATGAGGGCTTCTACCCAATAGCGGGTTTTTTTTTTAATGCTGCGATATCGCTGCGTTTTTTTCTATGGGACTTTCTAATGTTAAATTCGCATCACACAAAAATCACAGAAGCGCAAACTTGTCATTTTTGTTCAATGCGATTTTAACATTAGAAAGTCCCATAGAAAAAAAAGCGGCGATATCGCAGCATTAAAAAATGTAAGTTGGTAGAAGCCCTGAGGTAGAGCCTGTTACAGGGATTACTGAGATCTCCGCTGTGTGGATCTGTGCAGGAGTTTTGAAGAATCTTGCATTTTATTAGTAACACCCAGATGCAGAACTAGTCCTGAATATTCATGAGCTGCAGGCTAGCCACACCCATCCCGCCCTCCAGCCAATGAATGGCAGCTCTCTCTAGGCACAGTAATAGGCAGACAGCAGTCAATCAGTGGCTGGAGGGCAGGATGGGTGAAGCCAGCCTGCAGTTCATGAATATCTAGGACTACTTCCTGTACTACTCTATGTATGTGATGCCACTAATAAAATGCAAGTTTCTCCAAAACTCCTGCACAGATCCACAGACATATCATTGTGACCAGTGTGACAGACACTATGTTATGGTACTCTTAGAAAGGATGTGAAGATATGATGACAAAATCTCTTTAGGTTCCCCCAAGAAGTCGGGTTTTTAGGATTTCCTCAGTGATGTCATTATTTGATGTCATTATGGTCAGGGCCTCCCAAATTACCTCAGTTTGTTTCTTTATAATATATCCCCATTCGTGGGGCTGTCACCTTGGTCTCCAAACAAATATAGGGCAAGGTAAAAGTGGGTGTGGTTTGGGGTGTAGATGGGGGTGTGGCTCAACACAATGTATGTTTATACTTCCATTATTCTAGTGGCCCCAACTATTGACCTTCAGTGGTCTGAGTAGTACTTGTGCCAACGGAAGGGGTCCCTCTAGTAACACTGGCCCCAGTATCAGCATCCCAAATAGTGACCCTAGTATTTATGGGGCCCCCCAGTGTTGTCCCCAATAGTAATAGAGCCCCCAGTAGTAATAGGGCCCCCTCCCTGTGTCTGATCCTTCGTGAACCCTTAACCCCACACATCAAGTGTTTCACTCTCTCTCTTTAGTTCCTGTCTGCTGCATTCAGAGACTCTGACCTCTGACCCCTCCTGCCCGCTGGTGTCCTGTCCTGTATGTATCGCAGACACTGGGTGGAATGGTCAGGGGTCGGAGACTCTGATTACAGCAGCGGTGGCCGAGAGGTGGGAGCTGGAGAGGATGAGTGTAACACTTCATAATGTGGGGTTGCTGGCCAAGCAGAGATGCTCTCAGACACCAATTATTTTTTACCATCAATTGAAATGCCCAGCAAAAAATAAATAGTGGCACGGGTAATGCAGCGTCCAAGAAACGGGCCCCAGCCTTAGGGGACAGCGGGGTAGAGTTTTAGACTTTGTCATGGTGGCTCTACCGTCTCCCACCCGGAGAGTAACCAGGGACACGTCCAAGGGGCCGAGGACAGGCTATTAAAGGGAGGTTAACCTAACTGTGGTTCACCTTAGTCTCTTGTCACGGGTGACACCATCATTCCGTCCTCTGCAGTGAATTCCAGAAGATGCAATAATGAGTCCACCACACAGAGGTTACTTTTAAAAGGCTGAACCGGGAACGGTCGGTAAAGCCGTTTACTGGAGAAATAAACTTGTACAAAGTAGAAACAGTCACAAACAATTTACAGCCACCGCCAGGACATGGGTGCAGGAGGATTGTGGTGCGATGGAGGAAACACGGGAGGGCAGATGAATCTGCAGGCTGGTTATCTGCGGGGATCTGTTCCCGGACGCTCCTCTTACTCTCATGACTCTCTCCCGGCACACACTCACAGTTTAGGAACTACTCTCAGCGCTGCACAGTGAACTCACACAGGTTTCTCTCACTGTTCAGCATAGAGGTCTGGGTAGGTTAGACTCTGGACACACACAGCATCCTCTCCGCCTCTTCCATTTTCATGGCCCACAGACTGAAGGTGACTGTGGGCAGACAGGCTCCTGACTTGATAGACCAAAGCTGAAGGCTGATGGAAAGACCGACCTCACTCATGCACCTTGCCACCACATATATAAAACGAGGTCACATGACATACAAAAGATACATTTCCAGACATAACCCACCCAATAACCTATTCAGTGCTGCAGCTAGGCAATACACGTCATATTTATAAAACACAGAGACACTGACAATACAGTAAGCACGAGACAACTTGAGGACTCAAGATCCTGGGCGCTGACTGGAGCGCTATGTACCCTTAAGAGACTCACCTAACATGCATTTCCTCTTATAGGAGCTGCTATCATTTACTGGGATAGGTCTTGCAGACGTCACAGCTGGTGTTGTCTGAGTTCTGTAAGATTAAAGGAGTTCTCCCAGATTTTTACTATTGGTGACCTATCCTCATGATCATTGATTGGCTGAAGACAACCGCTCGGGATCACTGCTGATCATCTGATCCTTTGATTCCACTGTTAGTGCGGACAGTGCTAGAAGCAGATAGTGCTGTTCGCATTGCAGTGGCCCAGTTTAGTACTGCGGACACAGCTTCTATTGAATTCAATAGTTGTGCCTGTAGTACCAAACCTGGCCGCTGCAATGTTGACAACACTGCCTGCTTCCAGTGCTGTCCACCCTGACAGTAGCCTGAGATCCCGAGTCGCGGACCTCTGTCAATCAAGAATTATGACCTATCCCGAAAATAGGCGTCAATAAAAGTCCCAGAGAGCTCCTTTAAGTCACCTGACTGCGGCTGTGCTGGTGCGGCATTCAGGATTAATTAACATAGTAATAGAAGATCTTTACTTCCTTACTGGATGAGGTTCTCCATCCTTAATAAAACTGGCCGACCTCCATATTTTACCCCACAACTCTGGTCTCCATCTCATTATCAGTCGTGTTTGAAGTTTAGTATAATGTTACGGGTGGTAAGCTGTCATCTAGTCTGCAGCGGTTGGAGAGTTTCTTGGCCCTGCCGGTCACATGACTCTCGTGTAGAAGAGAGAGTTCATGCTATTCTCCGATGCTTTGGGGTAAAAGTTGGGTTTAAATGGGTCTCCTATGAACAGTATTTATCCCCTATCCAGAGGGGATGGAAGGCCCCATTCCAAAAAATTCCCAATCAGGCACCTTCATTACTAGTCTGTCCCTGAGCGCTGTGATGCTTGTACATTTCATCCAAGAGGCACATGAAGCAGGGTGATGGTGTTAGATGGTGCGGCAGGGACATTTTTGGAACAACCATTTTTACTAAAAACATAAGTAAGCTGTGTTCACTCTGGAGTCACATGTACCTAAACATCACATTAACTTGTAAATTGGCACTTGTTACAGAGGCGATCTACCAGGATTAAAAGGCCCTGGAACCCTCACTTCAACATAACTATCCGCCATGGTTCCTCTCAGGTCCATATCGCGCACTGTGGCCTATAGGAAGGTTCAAGTGTATGAACAGTATGCTGAGCTCTACTCCATTAACCATAATCATCGTGGTCATTGTAGCACCATGGTCAAGCGCCTTGCTGTCTTGTAACATCCACGAGTTATCCCTTACCTAGCACCTCATTCCCGCTTTACCACAATTGCACAAACATTACATACAACACGAGCGTGGCATCAGGGTCTAGGCATTGCATCAGCATCAGTCCATATAGTCCTTACAGTGTGCACACCGGGACATCTGGGGCCCCACTTGCAGTTCACCGGTGGAAGGGTCGACTCGACTGCCTCCAGGCTGCTCAAAGCCAGGAGCATGAATCTCCACTGCATTTGGTTCTCCTGGTTGCAGTTCCAAACACTTTCTCCATCCCCCTGGTGCCGGACAGCAGTGCCTACAGTGTCTTTTTTCGGGCTCTGGGCGTCGGGCAGAACAGGCCACTCATCCCTTCCAAGGGCCAGAACCTATCTCTCTCTCGCAGAGCCACTTCATACAGCACAGCCTCTCCGGTCAGTGCTCCCTGTCCAGGCCCAGCACGGTAGGTGATGGCCTCCGCCACTTCCTCACTCTTCACTGCTGCCTCGCTACTACTCTGTGGTGCAGCCTTAAATGCTACCATATTTATAATCAAATGGCCACTAAAAAGTATCGTGAGATTGTCGGCACTTAGCTCAAGTTCTAGAAATATTCACTAATGCGATTAAATATTCGCATGGGCACATAAATATGCGCCCACGCATTCATATCGCTCCCCCTTATACAAATATCCATCAGACTCCGGTATCAACAACATAGCGTGTATTTGTGGAGCCACACAAACAATCAAGAGAAGGGAGGAAGGAGAGGTTGATTAGTGTATACTTGTCTGAATATGAGCGTCCGGGGGGCCAATGACAGCTGCCTACAGCTCCAACATGGCTGTCAATGGTTGAGATTTCTGTCTGCAGCTACAACAGATTCCCAGCTCTGGAGCACAAAATGCTGCTGTAACAAATTGAATATTGTGCAGAATACCAAATAAAAACATATCAGCAAACATCCTATGAAGGAACCTTATGACCCGTATTAAGACAACACAGTCAAAACAAAATATATTATTGGCTGTGCTGTCTTATTAGCACTCATTCATATGCGATGAGGCAATCTGATTGGTCACTATAGGCACCACCTCTATTTTTTCTTTGCGTTGGTCTTGATCTGCCCTCATGTATCTCTGTTTAAAGCCCAAATGAAAAAAGAGAAGAAAATACAGCAAGAGGACATCTTCCACAATTGGGGTTCTTGGATGTTCGTGTTTGGTACTTACCAATGACATGGGGTTTGCATTGGCACTGGCCTGTGTTTCGATGACATGAATGACTTCCATTGATTGTTCCGGAGGCGTTGCATTCGCAGGGTTGGCAACCGTCAGGGTTGGACTCCTGTAAATTGTAAAATCCATCTTTGCAATGATCACATCTCCTGCTCCCAACATTCAGTTTACATCGGCACTGACCTCCGAGCTGGAAGACAGAAAGGAGTACTGATGATAAGGGGGATCAAAAAAGTAAAAAAGTGGCAGAAAAAAATGTAAAACAGCCAAAAAAATTCTCTTTGAATCCAGTATCACATAGATATAGCAGGCACCGGGCTATCCTCTGGTCCCAGCATTCAACACTGGCCTTAAAGCAACCTTCTAGTTTAGAGGCAAAATTCTCTTCCGGAACGGGTGGTGTGGGGAGTAATTACCCACTGACGTTCTTTTCTTCTGCCCCTCTGATCCGCCAGTTTCAGAATCTTTTTCTGCTGCCCAAGACAGATGTAGCAATGTTCTAACTACCTAAATAAGGAAGATGAAACAATACCTCTGCAGCGCCACCTATTGGACGGCAGCATTCCTGCAAATCGATGTACGACTCTTTAAACAACTCTTTAGAACAATGATTGGGAACAGGAAACCCAGCCAGAAAACCCCCAAATATATTATGATATATTACCTAGAGGAGCATGCCTTATAGGTTTCCTCACTCACCTCCTAGGTGTCTCCACACCCTTTTTGGGTGCTGTCCTTAAAGGGGTTGTATCATTAATTTCTGTCAAAAATTCTATACTTACCTATTCCTCCCTCATCAGTCTATTTACCAGACCTTCTGCCCACTGATCTTCTCTTGCCTCCTGCAGTCTGGGAAGGGGGGTCACCTCACCTTCAGCTAGCTAATTCTTCTGCTTCTTGTGACGTTACGTACATTGGCTGGCAGTCTCCTTACAATGTACGCTACGTCACAGTTCACAGTCCAGAACGAAGGGCCGAGCGATTGCAGAGACTGATCATGCTCGCTGTCTCTGCAATAGATCAGCATTCCTTCCTAGCCATATCTATCTATCTATCTCATATCTATCTATCTCATATCTATCTACCTCCTATCTATCTATCTATCTATCTATCTCATATCTATCTATCTCATATCTATCTATCTATCATCTATCTATCTATCTATATATCTCATATGTATCTATCTATCTGTATATTTCATATCTATCTATCTCATATGTATGTATGTATGTATCTATCTATCTATCTCATATCTATCTATCTCATATCTATCTATCTACCTCATATCTATCCTTCTTTCTATCTATCTATCTATCATCTATCTATCTTATATGTATGTATGTATGTATCTATATATATATATCTCATATCTATCTATCTATCTATCTCATATGTATGTATGTATCTATCTATCTGTCTATCTTATATCTATCTATCTATCTATCTATCATCTATCTATCTATCTATCTATCTATCTCATATGTAAGTATGTATCTATCTATCTATATATCTACCTCATATCTATCTATCTATCCATCTAGCTCATATCTATCTATCTCATACGTACGCATCTATCTATCTAACTATCTCATATCTATCTATCTATCTAGCTATCTCATATCTATCTCATATCTATCTATCTCATATCTATCTATCTATCTATCCCATATCTATCTATCTATCTCCTATCTATCTATCTCATATCTATCTATCTCATACGTACATATCTATCTAACTATCTCATATCTATCTATCTATCTATCTATCTATCCATCTATCTCATATCTATCTATCTATCTCTCTAGCTATCTCATATCTATCTCATATCTATCTATCTATCTATCCCATATCTATCTATCTATCTATCTATCTATCTATCTCCTGTCTATCTATCTATCTCATATCTATCTATCTCATACGTACGTATCTATCTATCTAACTATCTCATATCTATCTATCTACCTCATATCTATCTATCTATCTATCTATCTAGCTATCTCATATCTATCTCATATCTATCTATCTCATATCTATCTATCTATCTATCTATCTACAGTATCTATCCCATATCTATCTATCTATCTCCTATCTATCTATCTATCTCCTATCTATCTATCTCATATCTATCTCCTATCTATCTATCTATCTATCTATCTATCTATCTATCTATCTATCTATCTATCTATCTATCATCTATTTATCTCATATCCATCTCCTATCTATCTATCTATCTATCTATCTATCTATCTATCTCATATGTATCTATCTATCTCATATCTATCTATCTATCTATCTATCTATCTATCTATCTATCTATCTATCTCATATCTATCTATCTCATATCTATCTCATATCTATCTATCTATCTATCTCATATCTATCTATCTATCTATCGCATATCTATCTATCTATATATCTCATATCTATTTATCTATCTATCTCATATGTATGTAACTATCTATCTCATATGTACGTATCGATCTATCTAACTATCTCATATCTATCTATCTATCTCCTATCTATCTCATATCTATCTATCTATCTATCTATCTATCTATCTCATATCTATCTCATATCTATCTCATATCTATCTATCTATATATCTCATATCTATTTATCTATCTATCTCATATGTATGTATCTATCTATCTCATATGTACGTATCTATCTCATATCTATCTTTCTGTCTCCTATCTATCTAGCTATCTCATATCTATCTATCTCATATCTATCTATCTATCTCCTATCTATCTCATATCTATCTCATATCTATCTATCTCATATCTATCTACCCCCTATCTATCTATCTATCTATCTATCTATCTATCTATCTATCTATCTATCTATCTATCTCATATCTATCAATCTATCTATCAATCTATCTATCTCATATCTATCTATCTATCATCTATCTATATGTATCTATCTATCTATCTATCTATCTATATATCTCATATGTATGTATGTATCTATCTATCTATATCATATGTATCTATCTATCTGTCTATCTCATATCTATCTATCTCATATGTATGTATGTATGTATGTATGTATCTATCTATCTCATATCTATCTATCTACCTCATATCTATCCTTCTATCTATCTATCTATCTCCTATCTCATATCAATATATCTATCTATAATCTATCTATCTATCATCTATCTATCTCATATGTATGTATCTATCTATATCTATCTATCGATCGATCTATCTATCTATCTGTCTATCTCATATCTATATATCTATCTCATATGTATGTATGTATGTATCTATCTGTCTATCTCATATCTACCTATCTATCTATCATCTATCTATCTCATATGTATGTATGTATCTATCTATATATCTACCTCATATCTATCTATCTATCTATCTATCTATCTATCTATCTATCTCCTATCTATCTATCTATCCATCTATCTCATATCTATCTATCTCATATCTATCTATCTATCTATCTATCTATCTATCTATCTATCTATCTATCTATCTATCTCCTATCTATCTATCTATCTATCTATCTATCTATCTAACTATCTCATATCTATCAATCTATCTCCTATCTATCTATCTATCTATCTATTAGAGATGAGCGAACGTGTTCTTAACGAACACTTACGCACCCGAACACCGGCTTTTCCGAGGACTTCCGTGTTCGCGCGTAAGTATTCGGGGGGCGCCGGGGGGCGGGGAGAGGCGCGGCGGCGCGGGCGGCAGCAGCGGGGAACAGGGGGGAGCCCTCTCTCTCTCCCTCTCCCCCCCACTCCCCGCCGCAACCCCCCGCGCTGCCACGGCGACCCCCGAACTTTTTTCGCCCGAACACGGAATTCCTCGCGAAGTTCGGTGTCCGGGCGAAAAGGGGCGGAGCCGAACACGTTCGCTCATCTCTACTATCTATCTCATATTTATCCATCTATCTATCTATCTCCTATCTATCTATCTATCTATCTATCTATCTATCTATCTATCTATCTATCTATCTATCTCATATCTATCTATCTCATATCTATCTATCTATCTATCTATCTCTTATCTATCTTTCTATCTATCTCGTATCTATCTATCTCATATCTATCTCCTATCAATCTATCTATCTATGATCTATTTATCTCATATCTATCTCCTATCTATCTATCTATCTATCTATCTCATATGTACGTATCTATCTATCTATCTAACTATCTCCTATCTATCTATCTATCTATCTATCTATCTATCTATCTATCTATCTATCTATGTCCTATCTATCTATCTATCTATCTATCTCATATCTATCTATCTCATATCTATCGCATATCTATCTATCTCCTATCTATCTATCTATCTATCTCATATCTATCTATCTATCTATCTCATATCTATTTATCTATCTCATATGTATGTATCTATCTCATATGTACGTATCTATCTATCTATCTCATATCTATCTTTCTGTCTCCTATCTATCTATCTATCTATCTATCTATCTCATATCTATCTATCTATCTATCTATCTATCTATCTATTTATCTATCTATCTATCTCCTATCTATCTATCTATCTATCTCATATCTATCTGTCTATCTATCTATCTCATATCTATCTATCTATATATCTATCTATCTATCTGTCTATCTATCTCTCTATCTCATATCTATCTATCTATCTATCTATCTATCTATCTATCTATCTATCTATCTATCTATCTATCTATCTATCTATCTATCTATCTATCTATCTATCTCCTATCTATCTATCTATCTCATATCTATCTATCTCATATCTATCTATCTATCTATCTATCTATCTATCTATCTATCTATCTATCTATCTATCTATCTATCATAAGAATAATAAAGGGTGCATAAAATCACTAATAATAAATTATCACTTTCTGTGGATCCCAGATTTATAAATGTCTTCAGCAGTTTATGGGTTAAGCTGTTAAAGGGGACTGCACTTCTTGTTTATCTGAAATAATCCCTTTTTGAAGAATTAGATCCATTTAGTGAAAATTGACTGTTCCTCTGTCAATTGAGCCCTCGGCCTAGCAGGCTCCTTTCTCCATGTTCTCCGGGCTGGGAAATCACAGTGTTGTATCATAGAATCAGCTATTGATTTCTCTTTGCTTCCCCGTTTCCTCCTTCGCTTCTTCCCCGTCTATTTAGCTGTTTTTTGCCGCCGGCACAGACTATTTTATGGTTAACTATTTCTCACCTGCTTCCTTGTATGAAGGTTAATTGAACATCTTCCAAGGATGCTTTGTGTGGATAAATACGAGTACAAAGCATCTGCGAGGCGGAGTGTAGAAGTAATAACGTGTCCAGCAATTGGGGAAATTACCCAAACTGGAGTGTTTAGCCGCTAAGGAGGTCTTAAAGGAATCTGTTAGCGGTGTTTTCCATATGAGCTGAAGTATGAAGCATCGCCCTCCTCCAACACTGACCACCGCCAAAAACATAGCTGAGTTTGGGAACTTTAAAATTTCTGCTACATTTTATAACCAAACCAGCATTTCTTACTTTATGGGAAAGGGAACTGGGCATTTCGTTGTCGCCATCAGACATCAAAATAATTTTGTCCACCTCCTGCGGCCTTTCTCCATGTATCCTTGCCCAAGAATCCCATTATAAATTACTTGTACGCTGGTACAAAACACCACAGTGGTTGGCTGCATACAAGTTGGCGCCACATAGCAGATGTTGGAGGTGTGACGCCGAAGTGGGGTCCTACCTGCACTTATGGTGGTCCTGCAAGGGACTTGAGACCTTCTGGAGGGGAGTGAGCGAGGTGTTGTGCAAAATTAAACAAAACTTTGTCCTAACGCCGGAGATGGTCTTCTTGTGGAGACCCTCCCAGGCGTTTCATCCGCGGAGAGACAGACTGGTGGCCCATCTGATAGATGCGGCCAAAGCCTTGATCCCGCTGTCTTGGAAGGCTGAAGCATCCCCCCTACTTTCACACTGGAAAGAGAAGGTAGATTGGATCTACAATCTTGAAGAACTGGCGAGCTGGCAGAACAACACACATAACAAATTCATTATAACGTGGCATCCCTGGCGTGAGTTGAGACTCCTAGACGTTTTCTCCCAATAGTAGGTGCAGTTACCACAAACCCCCCACCCTCTTCCCCCCTTCCCCGCCTTCCCGCCCCCTTTTCCCGCTAAGTGTTGTAAAACAGGTCCATGTGGTCCTCCGGTCCCCGGGGGCCCATATGGACCACTCGGGCAGTGGGCGCGCATTGTTCTCCAGTTCCCTGACCTCTCGTTATTGTCTGCATTTAATGCCGTCATTTCAGAGCCAGGGTTACTGGGGTAAAAAGACTGCTGTATTATCTTCATCCCATCTGTGTTGATGCATTCCCATACCTTGTATGTTCAAAAAATCTAATAAAAATTGATTTAACAAAGAAAATCTGCTACATTTGAAGAGCTGCTACATTAAGTAGCCGGCCCCGCTGACCCAAGGGCACGACAGGGTGTCTTAAAGGTGGTAGTACCAAGATTATAACGTATCTCCTATCCACAGGGTATCTACAGGATAGGAGATAGCTTGCTGATCGGTGGGCGGCTCACTACTGAGACCCCACCCTATCTCGAGAACGGGGGTCCCATATCCTCCATCCTCCTTACTGCAGGTTCCTGAACCCCCACCAGTGAGGAGGAGACTGAATGCAGTGCTGGTCGCGCAACATGCTTGGCCAATGCTCCATTCACTCCGACGTCACTGCGGGGGTAGAAGCTACCCCTACAGTGACAGACTGAGTGGGACAAGGGAGTCCCATTCTCAAGATCGGCAAGGATCTCAGTGGTGAGATCCCCATCAATCAGCAAGTCATCTCTGATCCTGTGGATAGGGGCTAACATGTAATTGTGATACTACCCCTTTAAGGGGTTGTCCAGGACTGGAACATTGATAGTCAAATTGAGGGTGCATCATTGATGTCTGATCAGTGGGGTCTGGTCTGAACCCTGAGATCCCCCCAATTCTTAGAAACTAGTAGATGCAACACTTGCTGGAGCATCAGTGTCAATCCAGGCTCATCTCTGTGTACTGCAGCTTATCTCCATTGTGATGATAGTTGAAGGTCATGTGGATCAGACGCTCACTGAAGAAACATTGAAAGCTTTCCTCAGGATTGTCCATCATTTTATTGCTCCTGGAGAATCTCTTTCAATAAAGTTGAGCAGCAGTACCAGACACGGTCCAGGAACAAGAACAATCACTTAAAACCATTCTAAAGGGGTTGTACCAAAAACGACTTCTATCACCTATCCAAAGCATATCCACAGGGTAGGGCTGAAGGTGTCCAAGATACTGAGGATATGGGTGCTGTCCCCCCCTCTTCTCGCTGCACCCTCCGACGGTGACACCAAACTGAATGCCGTGGTGATTGCACATTCATTTCGGTGGGGCTGATAGAAACAGCCAACTGCAAGCTCCGATATTCCCATTGAGAATGAATGTAGTGCTGCCATGCATACGCGAACAGCGCTCCATTCCATCTCCTCCTTCTCACTGCACCATGGTTGCCTGCGGCCATGCCATGTTTGGGACACAAAGCCACCGTGTCTTTGTTATCTTTTTGTATGCTTTTCCTGGATTGTACAAGGCCATAATCTCTTCTCTTAACTTTTTTGACAACCCTCTTGAATAAGACATATTTCTAACATGCAATCAAACATCACAGTCAGTAAAGTCCTCGCCAGTGCAGGTATTTGATGTGTTTTATTTCAAGCACACCTGATGCCACTAATAAAGTCCTTGACTAGTTGCACCAGGTGTGCTTGAGACAACATCTGATTTGTTAATCTTATAGGGGATTCTGTTCATAAAGGTGACTAATTCTGAGACTGCAGCAGTCAGTAAAAGTGGCATTTTATGGTGACTGTAGAGAAACCTCTCGTTATATCAGTTATGTGCAGCTATTTAAATTGTTCTTGTTTGATTGTTTTTGTAGCAAACAGCTGAATGTTTGTAAATTTGGCAAATTAACCAAATGTACAGCGGGGGAAATTATATTGATTGTAACTGTAACTAATTACATACAAACAGTTGTGCCATTCATGTCTTATTGGGCACATGTAGTCATACCCACAGTCAAGAGAAAAACTGAGGCGCCCTGCACACAAACAGATGGAATGGCGGAATCCGCGATCGGACGGATGACAAAATGAATAGAAGGAATCCGGAATGCGGGGAGAGGACGGTGCAGGCCTGATCTTTTCAGAGGACAACCTCTGTTGTCCGTCGCAGCAGCTGGGGGTTCATCACTCTTGCAGCCAGGAGCGCAGCGTGCCGCCCTGAAGACTCTAAGCACTCACCACCACAACACAATGTCGTCTGCACATTAATCTTTGGTATAGAAGGGTTTTTCCAGGCGGTTGGGCAACTTTCTGATGTAATCACCTGCTTGTATTATTTTTACCGCGCAGACGATATGCTGTGAATCCACGTACATCCGCACAGAAAACCATCGCATCCGCGACCATCGCAGCTTCTGTGGACGTAATCTGACCCGTTCATGTGCAGGCGACCTATGTGCGCCATTTATTAACCTGTAGATCCCCCTTTAGCACACTAAAAGGGCCACTAATGTGTATGAGCTCTCCCGTCATTCTATAGCTGATATCTACAGATCCTCGGCTGAAGGCAGAAAATAGCAAATTATGCAGGAAAATCGTGTTATTCTCTTCGGCACATAACTTCAGAAGTGATCCCTTTAACATGCTAATTAATTTTCATGAGTAAAAGTCTTACGCCTTGTACAATTCCATCTTTCTCCAGTCAGGTATTAAACCATTACAGTGAATGGCTTTTTTCTGTAGCATCTAATTCATTGCTGCTCTTCTGACTCCGTAATCTCATCATTAATACGTCTTAATCACTTTCCTCGGCCTCTGCTATTGCTGCGCATTGCAGCTCCATTCAGTATTTCTTCATTTAGTTCCACATACACAATGTTGACAAAAGTATTGGCCCCCCACAATCCTGTACGGTCAGGTGATGTGTGAGCATCAGCTATAAAGGAGAGGATCCCACAGGAGATCCCAGTACAGAGACCAAGAGATGTCACCAGGTGTGGAGCTGATAACGGGGTCTGATGGTGGGATGTCACTAGGTGTAGAGCTGACAACGGGGTCTGGTGTGGGAATGTCACCAGGTGTGGAGCTGACAATGGGGTCTGGTGGGGGGATGTCACCAGGTGTAGAGCTGACAACGGGGTCTGGTGGGGGGACGTCACCAGGTGTAGAGCTGACAACGGGGTCTGATGGTGGGATGTCACCAGGTGTGGAGCTGACAACGGTGTCTGGTAGGGGGATGTCACCAGGTGTAGAGCTGACAATGGGGTCTGGTGGGGGGATGTCACCAGGTGTAGAGCTGACAACGGGGTCTGGTGGGGGGATGTCACCAGGTGTAGATCTGACAATGGGGTCTGGTGGGGGGATGTCACCAGGTGTAGAGCTGACAACGGGGTCTGGTGGGGGATGTCACCAGGTGTAGAGCTGACAATGCGGTCTGGGGGTGGGATGTCACCAGGTGTAGAGCTGACAATGCGGTCTGGGGGTGGGATGTCAATGGGGGGGGCTGACAACAGGGTCTGGTAGGGGTATGTCAGCCAGCAGGGGTAAAGCTGACACGGGGTCTGGTGGGGGGATGTCACCAGGTGTAGAACTGACAACAGGGTCTGGTGAAGGATACCAGGTGTAGAGCTGACAACGGGGTCTGGTGGTGGGATGTCACCAGGTGTAGGGCTGACAACGGGGTCTGGTGCGGGATGTCACCAGGTGTAGAGCTGACAACGGGGTCTGGTGGGGGATGTCACCAGGTGTAGAGCTGAAAACGGGGTCTGGTGGGGGATGTCACCAGGTGTAGGGCAGACATCAGGGTCTGGTGGGGGGATGTTACCAGCTGTAGAGCTGACAACGGGGTCTTGTGGTGAAATGTCACTAGGTGTAGAGCTGACAATGGGGTCTGGTGTTGGGAAGTCACCAGGTGTAGAGCTGACAACAGGGTCTGGTGGGGGATGTCACCAGGTGTAGACCTGACAACGGGGTCTTTTGGTGGGATGTCACCAGGTGTAGAGCTGATAATGGGGTCTGGTGGTGGGATGTCACCAGGTGTAGAGCTAACAACGGGATCTGGTGGGGGATGTCACCAGGTGTGAAGCTGATAATGTTGTTTGGTGGTGGAATGTCACCAGGTGTAGAACTGACAACGGAGTCTGGCGTGGGGATGTCACTAAGTATAAAGCTGAAAACGGAGTCTGGTAGGGGGATGTTACCAGGTGTAGAGCTGACAACGGGGTCAGGTGGGGGATGTCACCAGGTGTAGAGCTGACAACAGGGTCTGGTGGGGAATTTCACCAGGTGTAGAGCTGACAACGGGGTCTGGTGGTGGGATGTCACCAACCAGTCACTAAGGGACATCGCAGCTTCTGGACCTTCTAGAGTCCACTGTTGGACATGTTATTGGGAGATCGAAGCCATCCGGTGTGTGCGGTGCAGCCACATTTAGGAAGACCTTGTAAACTGACAAAATGTAGACAGCAAAGCCTTGTACGAGCTGTGAAGACATCACACACATTGTCTGCCCTCGTCAGGAGTTCTTACAGACCATTGGAACATCCATTAGCACCAGAACCATCTGTAGGAAACTACATGTGAAGGGTTACAATGGACAAGCGGCTGTACACAACGTCACAGCAGTGAATGCACAATGGCACCTGCGATTGAGCTTGGAACATCTGACTATAAGTGAGTGGAAGCAAGTGTTGTGCATGGCTGATACACCGGACACCATCTTCCGATCGGATGGCCGCACTTGGGTGAGGCGGTTGCCTGAAGAGCGTTTTTTTACGTGACTGCAACGTCCCAACAGTGAAGTCTGGAGGAGGTTTTGTTATGGTGTAGGGTTGGGAAGGACTGGGGGCATTGGTTATAGTGAAGTCCACCATCAACACCAAAGGGTACAGAGACATTACGGACAATGTGGCATTACCTCCCCTGTGGTAATACTTTAGTAAAGCTCTGTGTCTCTACCAACATGACCGAGCACCATATCATACAGGACGTAGTGCTGAGACTTGGCTTGAGGAGAAGACATGTGCAAACTTCATTGCCCAGCCCAAAGACCGGATCTCAATCTCATCTTTGGGACAAACTAGAATGCCGCATGGTTGGGGTCGGCTTTGACACCCATCACCTGTGCTGTCCAGTGCAAAAACTTAAAGAGATTGCAAAGGAGTAGGAAAATATGGCTGCTTTCTTAAAAAAATAGTGCCACACCAGTCTACAGGTTGTGTGTGATACTGCAGTTCACTTCATTGATGATGGTTGTACATGGAACCACTGCCCCATTCATTTCAATACGATCGCTGAAGACAGCCAAGTTCAAGGATATTGAAGGGGAAAAAAAGAATGCAGGCTATCTATAAGCAGATAGATGGTGAGGGAACACTTGGCTAACCTTTATGAATTCAAGTCTCCATGTCCTGATAAATTATCCTAGGATACTAAAGGAGCAGCGGAGCTAATTGCTGAACCACTCGCCATAATCTGTGAAAATTCCCTGAAAACAGGCAAAGTCCTAGAAGATCTGAAAAGGGCAAATCTTGTCCCTATCTTCAAAAAAGGGAAGAAGGTGGATCCAGGAAACTACAGGCCTGTGAGCCTGACTTCTATATCGAGAAAGATCTTTGAACAAATTATTAAACAGCATGTATGCAAGTACTTGGATGAAAATGGAGTAATTAACCAGAGCCAGCATGGGTTTGTAACAAACCAGTCATGCCATGACTGTATCACTGACTGGGTTGATCAGGGAGATACGGTGGATAAAGTATGTCTTGACTATCTTGAAGTATCTCATACCATACTTATTGAAAATATGACCAAATCTGGGATTGACAAGACAACTGTTGGGTGGATTCACAACTGGTTGAGTGATCGTACTCAAAGAGTGGTCATAAATGGCTGCACATCCAAGTGGAAGAATGTATCAAGTGGGGTACCACAAGGCTCTGTCCTAGGCCCAGTGTTGCTCAACATTGTTATAAGTGATCTGGAGGAGGGAATTGTGGGAAACTGATCAAATTTGCCAACAACACAAAGCTAGGAGGGATAGCTAACACTAGGGAAGAGAGAAAGAGGATTCAAAAAGATCTAGAAAAGCTTGCACTGTGGACAGCAACTAAAAGAATGGTATTTAACAAGGAGAAATGCAAAGTCCTACATCTGGGCAAGAAAAATTAGAAAAGCACATACAGAATGGGAGGAATTGGGCTAAGCAGCAGCACATGTGAAAAAGACTTGGGTATACTAATAGATCATAGACTGAACATGAGTCAACAATGTGATGCAGCAGCCAAAAAGGCAAACACAATTCTGGGATGTATTAAGAGAAGCATAGAGTCTAGATCACGTGAGGTCATTATCCCCCTCTACTCTTCCTTAGTCAGACCCCATCTGGAATACTGGGTCCAGTTCTGGGCACCCCACTTTAAAAAAGACATAGACAAACTGGAACAAGTTCAGAGAAGAGTTACCAGGATGGTGAACGATCAGCAAATCATGTCCTATGAGGAACGGTTAAAGGATCTGGGAATGTTTAGCAGAAGAGAAGGCTGAGAGGAGACAATAGTGGTCTACAAATATCTGAAGGGCTGCCACAGTGCAGAGGGATCAGCCCTATTCTCATCTGCACAAGGAAAGACTAGAAGCAATGGGATGAAACTGAAAGGGAGGAGACAGATTAGATATTAGACAGTGAGGGGATCAATGAGTGGAACAGGTTGCCACAGGAGGTGGGGAGTTCTCCTTCAATGGAGATTTTCAGAGGCCGGACAGACATCTGTGTGGGATGATTTATTAAATTGAGCGGGGATTTTGGACCCGATGACCCTGGAGGTCCTGATGACCTTCGTGGTCCCTTCCAACTCTACCATTCTATGAGCTGATTTCTGCAGAAAGCATATAGCTTCATTCCCACTGCAGTGGTCAAGCTTGGTATTACAGGCCAAGTTCATATTCATTTCAGTGGGAACTTTGGCTGAAATTCTGAGCCTGGCCACTGCAGAGAGAACAGAGCTGTCTGATTCTTGCAGAAATCAGCTTACTGCCCAAGCACATTGGCCTGATAAACAGCTGATCAGTGGGGATCCAGGGTGGAAGACCCCCACTGATTTACTATTGATGGCCTATTCTGCGGATAGGTTACGAATAGTCCAAAACTGGACAACCCCTCTAAGTATAAAAGAGTTCTCTAGAATGAGGCAAGCAAGGTCTTTTGTTTTTCCAGGAACAAATCCACTTTCGTGAATGTTCTGTGTATGGTATAGCATTTCAGACCTTTAGAAGTGAGTTTGGTTAAGCTGCTTTACCAGTCACAGCCTGTTGACAAGGGTGGCGCTATTTCTGGAAAAAAAAACAGACCCCATGTCTCCTCCCCTTAGATAAGCCCTTTACTGTAGCCTCGCTCTCCAACAGTCACCACAAGTTTAGAATCGCTTTCTATAATTACCTCTTCACAATTCTGGCTTTTGTCAGCCGTGCCAGCCTCATCACAGTCACAGGGTTGGCATACGTCAATGGCAGATGGGTCAGCCTTTAATTTCCGGTAAAAGGAATTCTTGCAAACTTCACATTTTTGTCCTAAAAGAGACAAGGAGTGAATGTGCAATCTGGAAATTTATTAAAATGATCTGCAGGAGCCGCTTAAAAGCCGATAATCCTGGGAGAGAGCGGTAATTTTTCGAATGTCCGTTTTAATGCTCCCTCCGTGTCTACCTGCCAATGTAGTGATCCAGAGCATATGAAACCATGAACCTGCTGCAAACGCTGCTCTACTTCATTTAACTTCCATCTGTTATACAACCCAAACTTGTGTCTCTGGAAAGAAACGCCACATAGGTGCAATCCTGGCGTCCAGCATCCTCCAGCAGAGCGCCGCCGCTCCGCGCTCACATTCATTCGCCTTTTTTCAAAAAGTAAAAAATGTACTTTACATTTGCGAAGAGTAAAAACAGCGACAAAGTTCTAATACTCATACGGTGTCAGAATACGGGCTGCGGTCAACAAGACGGATCCGCCGCTGCGTCTCAGCACTGGTGTCCTATAGTAAATAACTGTAGTGTACTTGTATAGGAACGCTATATTTTCTCCTTAGGGAGAGCAACTATACTATAAACTAATGAGGAGACTCAAATGGCCACGCACGCTCCTCTGGGTAATATGCAAATAAGGGAGATGGAATAAATCCTCCACAGCGCCACCTATTGAAAGACAGCATTCCTTCAAGTCAAAGTCAGACTTTTTATACAAGCCTTGTTACAATGACTGGGAATTAAAAGCAAAACCAGACTCCATGTACAGACAGCTATTTCAGGGTCCTTGGCCTCTCACTAGCAAAGCCAGGCTCCTACTGTACACTGATGAAGGGCAAAAACCCTGAAGCAGCTATCTGTACATGGAGTCTGGCTTTGCTTTTAATTCCCGGTCATTGTAACAAGGCTTGTATAAAAAGTCTGACTTTGGCTTGAAGGAATGCTGCCTTTCAATAGGTGGCGCTGTGGAGGATTTATTCCATCTCCCTTACTTGTATAGGAAGATATGGATGCGCTACATGATGGTACGGTAGCGGCTCTTGGGGGCCCTGAAACACGGGTATCCATTCTGTGTTGTGGCCGCTGTAAGAGATAGAGAGTAAAACCCAATTGTAAAGTTGAAGAGCAGCGTGTGAGGAGCAGAAATCCACTTGCTGCTTTTCTCTAAGCCCTGTGGGACCGCTGCCGTACCATCGTGTAGCGCATCCATGTCTTCCTATCCAAGTGTGCTATTGTTATATCACTCTAGGACACCAGTGTTGGGATATAGCGCCGGATTCATCTTTTTGACTACACCCTATATAGAGATCTATTAAACAAAGTGTAAACTATTCATTAAAGGGGTCTTGGAGGTCTACAGTATAATACCCAGGCTTGGCCTTAAAGGGGTTTTCCAGAAGTTAAAAAAATTTGATAGCCAAGGAATGGTGCAAAATAAAGACATACGCCATAATGACTTCCTAAAGTGGGCTCCTGGTTTAGTGCAGAAGCCGTGGCTTTGATCCTGGTAGTGGTGGTCATGTGCTGTTCATTGTCATGTGACCCTCTCAGCCAATCACAGGCTTCAGCATTCATGTGCTATTCATGCCAAAATCCCCTCTGAAGACTGTGATTGGCTGAGTGGTCATGCGCACAATGAAGAGCACATGACCATCACAGCTGCTTCTGGGATTGGAGCAGCAGGGAGGCGTCCAGCACCATTACATTTGATAGGTGAACCCGCCAGGCCAGAGCATCTGGCGACATCCCGTAAACCTGTCATGTGGGCTTCTATATTACGAGACGTCATCAGTGACCTCCCTGCCGGGTCTTCTATTGCTTGCAGTGGCGATGAACAACCCACGTGACCGTTACAGCCTGCGGGAAACAGAAGACGGAAGCAGCGGCGGGAGCGGCAGGCAGTGAGGGGCGGGTACCGTCTTGTTTTCGTTTATTTAAATCCATGCACCCCCTAACTGATGCCAACCTTTATATCAGTCGGAAAACCCTATTGGGGTGCGTTCAAAACCTCGCAGAAACAGTACGGAAAAACCACAGCGGCATTGGTCACTATTGAAGCGAACGGGATTGAAACCGACGCCGTCCTCATGTAGAGGAAAGAAAACGCTGCGGATTCTCTGAACTATAAGAGCTTCTTCACGTGGCGATTTTACCTACATTTTCGCCCGCACAAACCGCTGACAATGGAACCCGTTGATTTCATGGGGTTCCCTCTCATGTAGCATTTTTGCGCGTGCATTACTGTTAGGCGAAATATACGTGACATGCTCTATTTTTGTGCGCATTTATGTTCCCGAGGCACCATGGGGATCCGCAAATGCGCACCTCATTTGCACAAATTCGCACCCGGAACTGCGCAATTTTGCAGTGGTAAGTGATAACACCGGGGACTATTAGGGCTGCTCAGCGGGTTAAGAACGGGCGCGGGCGTATCCTGTGCCGATGTGAACAGGCCCAGGGCAGCAGAATGCGCAGATACACGTGCGAGAACACTTGATAGTGCTCCATTCGCAGCGCCATCATGTCATCCGCCCGTGAGCGTACTTACACTTACGCTCGTCTGCAGGAGCCCTGACTCAGATCCGCTGTGGAAATTCTGCAACAAATCCTCAGCATTTCTGCATTTGAACGCAACCTTAAAGGGGTTGTACTAAAATGTTATCCTTTATCCATAGGATCGAAGATAGTGATTGGTGGGCTCCAGCCACTGGGACCCCTGCTGATGCTGAGAACGGGGGTACAGGGATGGTTCATACGGCAGCAGCCAATCAGTGGCCTCCCCAGTCATATGCTGCACTGCTGGCTAATGGCCCCATCTGGGAGCGTTGATGCCAGTACTGTAGTACAACACATGACTGCCGAGGCCACTGATTGGCTGCAGCGGTCACATGCAGTCCCCTAGTAAACAGAGCCTGAGCGTCGGTTCTAGACCAGCGGGGAACAGGAGGGGCGACTGTTTCTTTCTATGTTTTATAACATTTACAGGGGTTTTTATATTTGTGTTTCCTCCTCAGATAACCCCTTTAATAGAGGGGAGTGATGCATAAGTGCGATAGTCTGCGCCTTTTATAGGGGTTGTCTGGGTGCAAATGTGTTGGAAGAAAGCAACCATACTCAGCTGCTCATTCCTTTGGCAACCCAGCGCCGGGGTCTCTGTTTACAAATGGCTTCCCCCTGAGCGCTCCTTCACACTGGCGATCGCGATTTTCCCGTGAGAAAAATCGCAGCAAAATCGTGACTTTTTCCGCGTGATTTTTGAGCGTCAGCGATGCTTTTTCTTGCAAAAACATGGCTGCTGCTCGCAATTTTCTCACGCGTTTTTCATACGTGATTTTGCCTGCATTTTTTAATGTTAAAAACACATCGCGACACAGAAAGGTGGGACACGGCGCGATTTTATACGCTCGCATTATCGCATGAGTGAAAACATCGCCAATGTGGAGGAAACCATTGATGCGTTTTTACTCACTTTCGCATCGCTCAAAAAATGCCCGATTTTCTGGTAAGTGTGAAGGCGCCCTAACCGCCGCCGGCAGTCCGAGGCCGCTGGGGTCACATGGTGTAGTCCTGACATCGTGGCTCCCATCACTGAGTGGTGAGGCCAGGAGTATGGCACATGACTGCTTTAGGCAACTGGGTGGGGCCATGTTGCCTGCTTTCGAACAAAGACTAGGAGGAGCGCCCGAGCTGTGGTGGAAGCAGCGGCGGGGATCGGTTTTCCTAAAGCTTGCTAATATTTGCAGAGGTTTTAACATTTGGCTTTTCATTTTTCGGATGACCCTTTAAATTCAGTGGAGCCAGGCAACGTCTCCACCCCCTTTAATTCTTGCCTTTATTGACAATCCTCTAGCTATGGCATAAGTGTCGGCCACTAGCGCACCTCAGTCACCTGTATACGGCGCAGGCAGCTCATCACATCACATGCTTCTCGTTACCTGCGGTGTTGTGCAGGCAGTCGTCGCAGACCCCCCCACCTCCTCGGCCGTGGTCATCGGGGTAGGGGTCTACACTTGCATCATAGTGACAGCTGGATGAATGGTTGTTGCAGCGGCACGGTGCGCAGTTATAAGCGTCCACATGGTCACCTTGACGGAACGGCTTGTTGTTATAAAGGGGCAGACAGCGATGGCACTAGAGACAAGAATATAACACAACCAGTCAGTCCCGTTAGAAGCTTATCGCACGGCTTTCATGTGATAATTTTGGAAAATATGGATTAACCAATTCGCACTCTTAGGAACAATTTAGTCAGTGAACGGGGCTGCCGCAGGCGCTTTATCCTTTTGAAAAATAGGGATTTCTCGCCTCCTATGTGCCGCACAATGACTTGGTGGGTCACAGCGAGCGGGCTCATGCATATTCATGTGACCCTGTCCGTCTGTTGGCATCGCTTCTCTTTGAAGTTTGACCCCAGTAGATGCCTTCTTCTACCAAGAGGCTTCCCCGTAATGGCACAATAAATATTGTTCCACTTAAAGGGCTTAATTTTTAAGTTAAAGCTGTTAGCTGGGCTAACTAAAAGGAGCGCAGCGGCAGTAAATGGACTAACTACTGCAAATGTACCATAAATCAAACCCAGCCTGAGCGTCCCTCCAGGGCGATCCCCCGAGGCCGGCGCTCGCTGCAATCTGCATAAAAATACTCGCTATACTTAGTGGCAAAAGTTAACGCAAAAACAATGTCAGAGCGGACGACTCGAAGATTCAGGGGCTTCAATTAGGATGATGAATGAGAGTTTTAGGATTGGAGCGCTGGAGGAGGATTACGGGGTACCTGCGGAGGGGAGCGGTCAGGGGATCATTCACTGTGCTGGTAATTATCGGTCGGAAATTTATAGTCAGAATGAACTTTTCAATATACACCGAATGACCAGATTGTTGGAGACACCGGCCCTTTACTAGAGCTCGTGGCCCATTACCAGAGCTCGTGGCCCTTTACTAGAGCTCGTGGCCCCTCATAAGAGCTGCGGCACTTTCATTAGAGCACCCAGACCTTTATTAGACCCCCGGTCCTCTAATGATTGGCGCTTCCCTGTATGGTAATTCCCCCGTGACCCCGAAGCATAAAAACACGTGACAAGTTTTCCGTGGATCAGTTTCCGTGTGAATCCACATTAGATGGAAGATCCAGCGATCGGAGCGACTTCCAACGAGGCCGGTCATCGGTGCTGGACTAGCCGGGGTCTCACTGCCAACCAAGGGGGTTTTCTCATGTAACGGTGTGGAGAGTATACAGAGAATGGCGCGATGGAGGAAAACATCCAGCGAAAGGGGATCCTGCGGACGGAAACAACTCATCACTGAAAGGGGTCGGAGGAGGATGTCAGGAATCGTTCTGACCAACAGGCTGCACAGTCAGCTGAACACAACGCTGGAGCTCCAACTAACGTGTCCGAACGCACAACTCGCCGTTCCTCCGCGCGGATGGTATAACAGCGGGCGACCAGTTCCAGCGCCATTGTGTCTAAGAGAAACAGAAAGACTCCAGCGGGCAAAAGAGCGCAAAACTTGTATCACTGAGCAGCGGAAAAACATCTCCTGGTCAGATGGATCCAGATTTATGTTGCTGATGAGAGGTCAGAATTTGGCGCAAGCAGCATGAACCGCTGACCCCTTCCTGTCAGCTGGTCAGAACATGTCAGCACCACCATCTAATGGGCAGCAACTACAAGAAGCTTCCTGTCCGCAGGGGCCGATATTCCTGCAGAACCGTTTCATCACCGAGTGGAGTCTACGCCATAACGAATTGTTGTAGTTTAAAAGGCCAAAGTAGTTGCAATGCACCAGTAGACGGGGGTCTCTAATAAAGGGGCGTTCAGTGTAGGTCTTCCGTTTGCTTCATGCATGCAGTATTTTATAGTTCATTGTCGTATTAGAGTTCAGCTACCTCCATACCGGAGATGTAGTGTTACATGGTGCCCACTGTTAGCTCACATAGAGGGGCTCCTTCTATGACATCCATAGCTGGCTGCAGCTCGTCCGGCTTCTGAAGCCCCCAGCATTAGCTGATGTTGCTGGAGGGAGTTGCAGCCGGCTGTTCTTTTTTCCTGCCTTGGCCACCGTTGGGGAAATCTGCAGTTATATGGCGCCCATATAGGAGGACTGGCGACCACATCATTCATAGCAGGCTGAACCCACCAGAGCAAGACATGCTCCTGATAAAAGCCCTCAGTTCTGACTCATGAAGGGGGGTTTCCTGTAGGAGACCCTTTCGAGGACATCCATATACCCTAGCAGAGTTGTCTCTTGTCCTGGTAATCAGCTGACTGCAGGTCCAACACTGGAATTCGCAGGAAGTTGTGGTCAGCCTCCATTTTATCGGCCCCAATTAATTTATGGGAAATTGTAGTATTACATGATGGACGTTCAGAAGAATATTCAACCTTGTATATCTGAGTCCGTCACAGGAGGAGATATTTTTTTTAGTAGTGGCTTTCCTCTCTGGCATTTAGTGTGATTCACAAGCAGAGGACCACCCAATCCTTCTCTAATTGCGCATATGTACGTGGGCTGACGTTTAAAGCAATCCTGAGTTTTCAACAAGTTTTCTAAAATACACTTGGTTCTCCTTACTCTCATTTGCTGCTGTTTGCACCATTTGCTCTTCCCCATTTTTCGGGGAGGCCTGCAGTGGGAGATGTGGGAGGCCTACCGTGGTAGATGTGGGAGATGTGGAAGGCCTGCCATGGGAGATGTGGGAGGCCAACCGTGGGAGATGTGGGAGGCCAGCCATGGGAGATGTGGAAGGCCTGCCATGGGAGGTGTGGGAGGCCTGCCGTGGGAGATGTGGGAGGCCTGCCATGGGAGATGTGGGAGGCCAACCGTGGGAGATGTGGGAGGCCAGCCATGGGAGATGTGGAAGGCCTGCCATGGGAGGTGTGGGAGGCCTGCCGTGGGAGATGTGGGAGGCCTGCCATGGGAGATGTGGGAGGCCTGCCGTGGGAGATGTGGGAGGCCTGCCGTGGGAGATGTGGGAGGCCTACCTCGGGAGATGGCACGTGACGCCAGCTCCCGGATGCCATGCAGAATAGTTATAAAACTTTGCAATTTTATTTTCAAACAAATAACTGTGAAGAATTTATGGCTTGTTGGCAAAAGAAAACAAGTGACTTCCACGGCAGGATTCCTCGGCGCTAACTATGGCTAGCTATCTCTTACGAACATTACTGCATGCGTGATGCCAAATAATACCGTCTCACGCACTGTAGGGAATAATCCTAATATTGATAACACATAGTATGAATAAGGCAATGTGAACGTTCACATACAGATTAATGGAACAGGGAGTCTCAGTATTCTTCCCACAGATCTTTAACAAGAAGATAACCGCTCCACTCCCGTGCAGAACCCGGAAACGGCTTACATAAACTTCACAACTATCAAGATTCAATATAAGAGAATGTCCCGATTATAGTTCACTCCTAGCCAATCAAGCCCCAGAAATATCACTATTGTCCAGGTACCTGCTACGCTACAGTAGGCCTGCTAGCTAACTGACAATTCACTACTGGTATGCACACATTATGGCTTTTAATGAGGCTGGCCTCACTTACAACCCAATGTGGACAGACTCGTTTGAAGTCTTTCCGGAGATCTTGCTCCGTGAGCTCTGCAGTGCAGCTCCACACTCTCTCCTGCAGATGGCAGTTCCTCAACAACCTGTAGCACTCCAGCATCCAGCAGCAGCACATCCTGCAGCAGCTCCTTCGACAGTCTCTCCTGCTGTTCTGGAGATACCTGTAGACTGTTACACCTTCTCCTTTAGCTTCAGCAGGGCCCTGACAGCACCTCCTGCACACGTCACCAGCCCTTACACCTTCTCCCATGATGCAGCAAGCAATTGTCCTTTTACTGTGCTGACATCATCTAACTAGAATGTTCCCAGGGAGCATGCTCAGTTCAGTTTGGAGCGGCCATCTTGGTGCTCTCTTGTGAAGTCCAGTGCACCCTTTAGGCATTGCCACACCTTCAATCCTTGCAAAGGCAGCATTAACCACTTAGGGGTGAGGGCATTAGATGCCTGTTGGAATTACTATAATTTACACCAGAAAATGGTGGAAATTCTAGCTGAAATCAGCAGCAGTTTGTAGCTGGCACGGATTTCACTCCAGCGCACGGACTGGCCAGACATAAACTTGGCGCGCTTCACTCCAGATTCTTTCTTTACTTAGACCAGCATATAAACTGCCGATCTCAGTAAATTCCCCCATAGATTTTGTGTGACTTGTAAAGCAGCCGTGAACTTTCAGAGGCTTTTTTTTTTTTCCAGGCGTTTATATTTTTTTTTCCCAACAGAAAAGTTTATGAGAAAAAACTGAAAAAACTCAAAACCCGAAGTGTGTTGAATGGTTTATTATTCCTGAATACAGTTAATACTTAGTATTTTTATATTACGATTGCGGATATTTACTTTTCCTTTCATCTCTATAATTTCCACTACTGTTTCTCCCTCCACACGCTGAGTGCTAATAACAGCAATCTAATGGAAAAACCAATTAAATCAGTGTTATCAGTCATTTGTATACACAGATCCTGTCTTCTCTGCAGGCCTCTGGACCCCCATGCATAGGGGGGGCTTCCAATTGTGGTTACTAGGAAACCGTTGTTTGAGGAGTCCCCCCCCCTCCCCCCGCCCCCAGATTTTTTAAGGACAATTTTTTTTCCAGTTTCAGTGTCTTTTGAGTCTTTTAGGAGGTCCGATTCCTAGAGGGCAAATTTCAATGTAATATTAAGGTTGTTGAGACGTTTCTCTGTATTTATACATTATATTATACGTGCCATAATACTAGAGAAATAAGTGAAGTATAAACAGCCGTCTTGTTTGGTTCGGATACTTTCACACAACAAGCGCCGGCTGAGTCTCAGGTTTTCATCTTTTATAGGCGCTTTTCTATCCAGCAAAATAACGGTCAAGGATTGAAGCCTTGTGAGACGGAGACCAGAGCGGGTCTCCTCTTCAAACATTCAACACTGCAGCTCTGTCCTGGCTCCATCCACATTACTTACTCCATTTCATTCTTGGCACAAAAGATGTAACCTGAGACAGAACCAGTGCTGGGTTCAAAAACGTCATGTGAAAGTAGTAGAGCTTCCAGAAAAACATTGTAACCATAAATTACTATTATTCAAATTATTAAACCTTACTGGATGTTAGTATTCATAGCTTATCCTTAGGATAGAATCATAGGATTGTAGGGTAGAGTTGGATAGGCCATTGATATCGAATACTGAGGTACTCCCAATAATCAACTGGCTGCGGCAAGTATTGCACCCCATTCATTGTTTATCAGACATGGTAACTGTTTGGTACTGCTGCTCTCTGCACGTCAACCCATTGAAGTGAATTGGACTGAGCTGCAATACCGGAGACAGCCACTATCAAATGTATAGTGCTGTGCCTCACAAGCAATAAAGGGAACACGGTGCTCGCTTGTTAGTCAGTCAACTAGCGACATCCTGGGAGTTGAATCTCACCAGTCTGATTTTCTAAGGATAGGTCTGCAATATCAAAGTCCAGGAAAACTCTGTTAACTGCAAAATTAAAAATATACTATACATTTTATAAAGAAAAAAAAAAAACCTAGGAAAATGTAAACCTTCCAGTTTCAGGATAAGATTCTGTCACTGGACCAGAGGGCAGAGTGTACAGTATATCACCTACAGCTGTTTATCTCTGCAAACCTTCTGATTTTCCAGCTTCAAGACACATTTTCAGTCGTTCACGTTGGCTAATACAAACTACAGACCACCTAATCCCCACAGTGCACTGGAAGTATTAGACTACCAATGAACTATAGCTGCTCTCTAATTGGTCAGAGCTGCTCATGTGATTGGGGCTGGTAATCAGAGAGCAGTGCAAATGTGCATTGGTTACAGTAGTTAGAAAATTGTAGTGGCCATATTGAACAGTCGAGATTGGGGCCAGTAGCTAGCGGAACAGATGGATGACAGAGAAGAACAATTGCAGGTAATATCAGAATTTTGTCCTGAAAGCAGAGGGTTACTTTAAAAAACAACAGGCTGACTAATAATACTATGTAGAACAAGTTTTCCTGTCAGAGATCAAACCTGGAACCTCATGTACTCCAGTCAGTAGCTCTCCCTGCTGAGCCATTCAGCCCTTGGACAGTTCCCCTGCATAACTTTTTACCTGCAAAGCCAGTCTCTGTTCTAACTCTGCCCATTTCTTATTAGGCTCACTATATAAAAGCCTGGCCCTGCCAGTCCCTCAGTGCATGACTATTGTGCTCCACAGCTGTAGTCAAGGTCCATTACCAGCCTACTCTGCTACAAAGGAACTGAAACCTCCGGTTAACGACCTCTGGCATTCCTCTTGACAACGCTACATGTCTTTTCCCTTGTACTCTGAGCTGAGACCTCCTGTTGCCGACTCTGGGCTCTCCCCTAACTACTCTGTAGATCTGCATGACTACTACACCCGCGACTCCAACCCAGTGCCTGAAACCCTACATTTCCCTTGGTATACTTTATATTTCTCTTTATAAGTGGATTCTACTTCTAGGGATTTCTAACCTTTCAAAATAACTTGCCCTAGGGAAAGGAAAATGGCATAATAAACCAAAATAGTCATTGCTCACCCATCCTCTATACCTCTGGTCCAGGGCCACCAACCCAAGTTCCCTTCACTCTGATTCCGGCTGAAACAGGAAGTGATGACATCATAATCATTACTCACACGGCCAATACAGCGAATCTCTGGTCCCAGCAGTCACATGCTCTGCATTAACACAAGACTGCTGAGGCCAGTGGTTATGTGAGCAATGAACACAACACTACTTCCTGCTTCAGCAGATACCAGACCGGAGGGCACTGGGTTGGTGACACTGGATCGGAGACATAGTGGAAAGCTAAATAATGGCTATTTCATTCTTTTATGCCATTCTCTACCATGGGGCACGTTGTTTCAGAAATCAGAAAAACTAATTTGTACTTTTTGAAAATTTTTCCTAAAAACCTAACAAAATTACCCAATTTCGATTAATTTCAAAAACTGTACAAAACATTAAAAAATGCCATAAATATAATTTTCCTCTTTCCCCTCTCTCTGGCCTTTATTAGCAGATCTATGAATGTCATGCACTTTCCTAATTTTCCTGAAATCCCCTACACATCTGTGGTCAGCCGTAATGAATCATTGCTCACTTTTTCTGTTGGGAAATATAGCTCAATATACTCTGTCGGAATCATTTCTGTTTTTTATTGCCTATCCAGTAATGAGCCAGACTTTCTTAAGATCTTTGAACTGAATACATTACAACTTGCATGAAACTATCAGGGCAATCAAAAAATACTAAAATGTTCCCATTTGATGTACTAAAGAATAATATCAAAGGACAGTCGCAATGCCAGCAGGAATAACAAGTAGGGTAGAATGTTTAAAACATCACCATAGGAAAGTCGAAATAAATAATTGACATCTACCTCAGAAATAAGGTCAGGGAAATGAGCGTTGTAGAGGGGCTCCGCTCGGCCCACACAGGGCTGACATATTCCGTAACGCTATCAATCTTAAGCGCCGCAGGATTTTATCATCAGCCGTAATTTGAGTTGATTATGGCGTCAATGTCATGATAATGATATAGGTTCTGAGGATAATGAAGGAGTAATAGAGGGGAAGCGCTCCGACAACTACTTATGTGGTTACCGTGCTAGGAGGCAACGGTCACCTGCAGATTGGGGGCTCATCCAAACTCCATAAATGGGGGTCAATGCAGTATTCTGGGGGGAAAACTGAAAGGTTCAGCCATAAAGAGTTCTAATTGGTGAGAGTTCAGGACCAGAAACGGGTTTGTAGTACATGGGAGTGTATGGCTGATAACTTTTTTATTTGTTGGGATAGCTACATGATTTTTCCAGACTGATGCAGAATTATTTCATCGTTCTTCTGGGCACAATTTTTTTGCTTAATTTTAGAATTTTTAGTTTTACAGTTTAAAAAAGTAAAGAATTTACATGATAGGTAGTTTGCTTTCATAAAACAGATTTTGTCTTCATCATTACCTACTATTACGTTTGATATCATATATATATAATATTATGTAATTGCTTCAGGGCTAGAGTTATGAAAACGGTTGGTGGTTTGGGGGAGTTTTTAATTTTTTTATAGTCTGTTCATCCAAAGTGGGGAAAACAAAGTTTGTGGTAATTATCAGCCGTGTTACATTGAATATTGTCCCTGTTGGGTCTGAGCTCACACACCAACAATGAGACAAACAACCAGTCACGTCTTTTCTTAACATTTTTCTATGCACAATTTTTGCTTTTTTCAAATCCCTTTTTTCCCATTTTTGTTTATTTTTCTTTTTTAAATTAGACTGTTTTTCATCCTCTACATTAAATTTTGATATTTATTATGGTGTCAGTGGTAACTTAATAAAAATGATTGGCGGGCGAGGGGGTGGGGGGGCGTCTTACAGGGTATTTTATGTGTATTTTCATGTTTTTATGTTTTAGTTTTTATGGTCTGTCTATCAAAGGTCAGAAAAAAACATTGGGGTGAATCGGTCATGTTACATTAAATATTATCTATGTAAGTTGGGGCAATTGAGCAGTCATGGGACTCTATTCTATACACATTGCACTAGGTATTACGCTATGTAGTTGTGATTGGCATGTTTCTATAATTACTAAATTAAATCTTTTTTTAAAGGCTTTGGTCGTATTATTGTGATTGATTACACACCAGTCATTAACACATTACAGATATCCACAGTACAAGTTTAAAAAAGGGCCTATGCAGTGGGTATTAAGACATGTTCTATATAGTTATATGACCTATTAGAAACTTTATTTTTTAAGTATTTTGTATTTTATTGTGTATTTTAATGAGCTAATATTCCTTGTTTTGTCAATAAAGTTGTAAAATAATTTTTTCAAATTTCTAATGTTTTGACACTGTCTCATTTAGACAACATCTGTCCATCGTTCCAATTAGGGTCTATGGACATCATAAAATGTCCTCGGGAAACCTCTGTTTTATTTAGCCAGAGCAGAAATCCACAACAAGGAGTGGCTTTTGCTCTAAAGGACTCACCTCGGCCACGTATTATGCTACATGGTTGCCCACTGCCTCGTAGCAGCAGATCCATATGAGGACCCTTATGGAAGAAGCTAATTACAGATGTTCTATTTCGATTAGCCCCCATATCACTCCTGCAGGGTGTTTGGGTGTGCGTGTGCCTGCTGGGCGGTGGACCAATAACCCAACATTTTACAATAGTGAGTATTTAAGGAGTGTATTTCACATATAAACATGAAGTTACACTTTTACGAAGTTTTGAAAAGTATTTTGCTGGTAGATGTTCAAAGCCAGGGAGCTTCTAATGCAGCTTTATTGGTGCCTGTGGCAAAAACTGAAGCTGATCCACCAACTGAATATAGGAAGATACATGGATGTATATTTGTTAAAATGCTACTCATTTTCCCCTGCGGTCAAGAAACATCGGCCCCTAAAGAAGAATTGTGACTCATAAATGGTGCACTCTTGTTTTTGCATGCCATAAATTAGGGGGGACAAGGGGGAGGTGGAGTAAATGGCCACTTTATTTGCCAGCTGGCTGAAGGTGAAATATGGGGTTAAAATAAGAGGTACAGAAGCCAAAGGGACACTCTTACAGATAAGCAATGGGGCGGTCCCCCAGCTATGCATTGAGAGCTGTATGTGGGTGATGGGATGAGAGTGGAGAGAAATTAGAGTAAAATAGAGTAAATATTCTATATACAAATACCAAGGATTGGGGGGATGACAGTAAGTAAAATAATATATAAGGGGTGGTACCAGAATTACAAGTTACCCCCTATCACACTATAGGTGATAACTAGGTGATCGGTGAGGTCTCACCACTGAGGTCCCCACCGATCCTAAGAATGGGGATTCCATGTTCCCTGTCCTCCTCATTAAGGGTTTACTGCACCTCCTGCAGTTAGGAGGAGACATAATGGAGTGACGGTCACACAAGGAAGATAACACTGAATTCATTTTCAATGGGACTGCCGGACATGGACATAGCCAAGCGGCAAGCTCTCAGGTATTTTCACGAACCCTATTGAAATGAATGGAGTTCCGACCATGCATACTCGGCCAGCGCTCCATTTAGAGTGACTTCAATGTGGGTGAGAGAGACTCCCGTTCTCAGGATCAGTAGGTGCCTCACTGGTAAGACCCCCACTGATCAGCAAGTTATCCCATATCCTGTGAATGGGAGATAATTTATAATTCTGGTAGAACCCCTTTAGTGATATGTTAATGATCATCAAGCATCAGGCATCATTTAGAGATCATGGGAGAGGAGGCATATTCTGAATCCATGCCATGATGGATCCTATTCCCATATGCCATGGGATCATAAGAATGGGGTCTCCCTTTGCCCTATGTTGTGGCTGTCAGAAGGAGAAGTCTGTTTACTGACCTTCTCTATCTTAGTCTATGGAGAGACCCACCAAGTTTCGAGCTCCACATTTCTCTACTGGTAAACAAGCCCCAACATACTGAATTTACGGAAATTCATCTGATATGATGTGGGAATTAGTGGGGAAAATTACCCTTCAGCACACAACAATAAAGTCCAATCATAAGGTAGAAATATAGTGACAAAGAATATCAGGGAGGTATAAAGTGGGGCAAAGACACTTCACAAAGACACCTCTGAGTGTTATGTACACGGTGCAAGAAAATGGCCAAATCAGGCTTATTAAGGATTTAAATTTCTGATTAATGGCGCAATTGTAAAAATAAATCATACAAGTTCACATGTCTATTAGTTTAATTATATCCATTAATCTCCTTTGAGTCCTAATCTACAGTTCCTTTAACTGTTCATTCAAAATAATAGTTTTGTGTTCAGGACGGATTCTCCCCCCGCTGACGATTGTCAGCTTTATAAACCATATAAAGTGAAATATCTTGTCTTATAGGGCTTTGGCTTCTGATATACTGTAGGGTATGTAGGATTTCTTATGATAGTACTGTGTGGACAGAGGTGCAGTGTTTGCAGTCACAGGACGTGGATCACACTCTATATAACTGCATTGCTTACCAATATTACTATTACTGTGGTTCTCCTAATCTGATAGCCCAAGACAAGACTTGATTATATCTACCTTCAACCCGCACTGCTGCTTAGAATTGTACAAAGGTTTTCTCTCTTGCTTATTAATATTTACTTGTTACTCAACTTTGTTGAAAGCCTAATAAAAATTGAATATTAAAAAAATATATATTATGTGAGAAAAAAACCCCATCTGATTCCAAAAAACAGCTCTGCGGAATCAGGTATTAAAGACAAACTGCATACTTGTAAGTTTAAGGTGCTGCATACGCTTTACTAAACACAGAAAGACAATACAAAAAATGACTTGCATTACCCTGAGAAGGAATTTTGGACCCTTCCTCCCTGTTTCAGTTAATCAATATTTCTGGGGTGCCTTGCGTACACAGCCCTCTTCAGGTCATGCCACAGCATTTCCAAGGGGTTAGGATCAGGACTATGAGTTGGCCATTCCAAAACATAAATGTTCTTCTTTTTTAGCCATGCTTTAGCTGATTTACTTGTGTGTTCTTAGTCACTGTCTTGTATCATCACTGAAAGTCTCTGTACGATGTTTTGAACCACCTTAGAATTCATTTTTCCCGAATGGCCACCATACGTTCATAGCCCGAACTCACGATGCTCCCATCACCAGACTTCATAGTTGGATGAGGTTTTGGTGTTGGCCCTCAGTGTTCTTCCTCCAAGCACAGCATTGTGAGTTTGTGCTAAAAAGTTTCACTTTTGTTTCATCCATCCATAGAACATTTCCCTGAGGCATCGTGAGACAGGCAGGTTGTCTTGGGTGAACCTGAGATGGGCTGCAAGGCTTCTTTGTGACAGCAGCAGCTCTCTTTGTGGCGGCGCTCCATGAGCACCATTCTTATTATGTACTCCTCTAATAGTGGACAAATGAAGAGCGGTTTCTACAGTTTATAGAATCTTCTGTGGGTCTTCTGCCATCTGTTGATGATTTTCTAACCACGGATTCATGTACTCCCGGGTCTTTAGCTTCTCTATATGTAAATATATTTATATATAAGCTTTTTTTTATGCCTGTACTTTTTTCCACAAACGATAAATCTCTGGAGACCCAGGGGGAGAGATATTAAGGGCCCATTCAAATGGCCCATTTTTCCCATCTGATTACTGTCCATGTATTTCACGGACAGCACTCAGACCCATTATAACCAATCAGGCCATTTATCTTGTCACAAGGACAACTTGCAGTATGTCCTATTCTGGTCCAATCCTGTAGGTAGTGGATAGCACATATGTATCCGTGTGCTGCCTGATACAACGTGTGCCCAAGGATCTCAGGAGGAACTTATACTCAGCCATCTGAATATGGCCTAAGAATAGATTTCAAGCCCTGAGTGGTAGACTGCGGCCGATCAACAAGTGATGACCTATCCTGAGGGTAGGTCAACAGTAGTATTTCCAAGGAAAACCCCTTTAATCTACCCTGGATAAATGAACCATGTGGTCCTTTGATAGAACCATGTGGTCCTTTGGAATATTCTCATCTCAGCAATCCTATTCCAATGTGTTTAGAAATTACCAAACAACGCCCTCACCCAAAAGAGGTTTATATCCAGAATGCTCCGTTCTCCAGACATTACAGCTATTGATTCCTCGGCCCTCTGGTTGTTTACTGTTTGTTGCCAGGGAAATAGACAGCTCTTATGTGGAAAGAAACAGTTGAGCAGCAGAGGAGGCCGGTGCCTGACTACTCCTTTCATCTGATTCCGGTGGCCGGGATCTCAGGAATGCATGGAACTACCATTGTGCTCAGCTATTGCTTCCATAGAAGAAGCTGTCTATTTCAATGGCAATGAGCAATAAACAACCAGAGGGCCCAGGAATCAATATTTGCAATATCTGGAGAATGGAGCAGTTTGCAAATGAACCTCTTTCGGATGTGGCATTTTGATGAGAATACCCCATTAATTTTTGCCAATCCAATGTAAGACCAGAGGGAATTTGAACCTCATGGACCTTGATACAAATTCCTTAACAAGCTCCCTCAGCTACAATGTGTCATTTATAACACTGGTGTCGTCTTATGAGCCCCCCTTATGCTACCTCTGCACCCGTATAGTCACACCCCTGCATAAGACCCGCTTTACACTACATTTACATAAGCACAGAAATGTCAACTTGCAGTTCTTAAATACCATGTCGAAGCGATACTCTGTAATATTCTCATTTGCTCGGTAATTGAATCAGATTACTGTGTTTATGTTCTGAAACCCTCTAGCAAAATAAAATTAATAAAGTGGTTTCTCTCTCCTGTTGTGCAGGCGGAGAAAAGGTCCTTTAAGAAGATCTTAAAAGCTGTTTTCTATTATAAAGATTCTGGCAGAACGGCAGTAAATTAGATTCCTAAGGAAGTGCGGGGGATACACGGTACTGACATCATTAAGACACTTATCTATTAATAATTCATAAGATGATGATATATATCAATTATGGCCCCACTCCGTTTGTAGAAAAATGTTCTAATCCGTAATACCATATATATCAAACACAAGAAATGTTAATATTCATGAGTAGCTTTAATATGAATGGCATGTGAACCTGACATTTCAACCAGTTGGCTAATGATTTACTGGCGAGGACCCCTGATATTAACTTTTCTTGCCAATTCATTTTCTATTCAATTTACAAAGCCTTACCAATGCATTGGCAATCAATTTCAGGAGAGACTGTGAATACAAATTGGTTATAAAGATAAGGCTTGTGAAAGAAAATTGGAGTCCAGTCTGGAAAGTTGTACCTTTCTGTGATTCTCTGATTAGGTTAACGTCTTCGGGAGAACTTATCTGATGGACTCACTTTATTAGAAAATTATATCGCTCTGTGTCTCGGGTTCCGTCGCCTTAAAGGGGTGAATTCGCACTCGGCGGAACGGTACGCCGTTTTAAAGGGAATGTATCGCCTATATTCATTTACTCATTAAAACCGGATAATTAAACATCTTCCACATTTAATCTGTTTCAATTTTTTGAATGTAGATTTTTTTATTCTCTCGTCTGCTCATGGCTATGGGGACGGCCATCTTGCCTGAACCGGAGTTAGCAGCATTGAGCACCCGCTGCACCAACGTTTTGATCAAGTAGAAACATGTTACACCAACATGGTTTAGCCTGTGATGGGGATTCAAATCTAGGTTCAATCTGATCCACCAAATTCTGGCGGATCAAACTAGTTGAAGTTAGTGTTAGCAGATACAATCCAAGTTGTCTTTTCCTGGGCGGTGAGATTACACCCACAGTGGCTGCTGATAGTGGCCATGATATTACGATCACTATGAATGATGGGAAGATCGAGATGAATGCTGGAATGATCACCTGACTAGAGTCATCAATCACCATGCACAATACTTTTCTTCAAATGAAAATGCTTTGTGGCCTGTGCAGGGAGAGGGAGGAGGTGAGCTGTGACATCACCTATTCTGAATGGTGGCTCCCATGTTATCTATATATAGGTGTCACCTCTCAGTGTAATCTTGTTTGTACAGGGAGGGGAGGAGATGAGCTGTGACATCACCTATTCTGAATGGTGGTTCCTGTGTTATCTATATATAGGTATCACCTCTCAGTGTAATCCTGTCTGTACAGGGAGGGGAGGAGGTGAGCTGTGACATCACCTATTCTGAATGGTGGCTCCCGTGTTATCTATATATAGGTGTCACCTCTCAGTGTAATCCTGTCTGTACAGGGAGGGGAGGAGGTGAACTGTGACTATTGTGAATGGTGGCTCCTGTGTTATCTACATATAGGTATCACCTCTCAGTGTAATCCTGTCTGTACAGGGAGGGGAGGAGGGGAGCTGTGACTATTGTGAATGGTGGATCCTGTGTTATCTATATATAGGTGTCTCCTCTCAGTGTAATCCTGTCTGTACAGGGAGGGGAGGAGGTGAGCTGTGACATCACCTATTCTGAATGGTGGCTCCCGTGTTATCTATATATAGGTGTCACCTCTCAGTGTAATCCTGTCTGTACAGGGAGGGGAGGAGGTGAACTGTGACTATTGTGAATGGTGGCTCCTGTGTTATCTATATATAGGTATCACCTCTCAGTGTAATCCTGTCTGTACAGGGAGGGGAGGAGGTGAGCTGTGACATCACCTATTCTGAATGGTGGCTCCCGTGTTATCTATATATAGGTGTCACCTCTCAGTGTAATCCTGTCTGTACAGGGAGGGGAGGAGGTGAACTGTGACTATTGTGAATGGTGGCTCCTGTGTTATCTACATATAGGTATCACCTCTCAGTGTAATCCTGTCTGTACAGGGAGGGGAGGAGGGGAGCTGTGACTATTGTGAATGGTGGATCCTGTGTTATCTATATATAGGTGTCTCCTCTCAGTGTAATCCTGTCTGTACAGGGAGGGGAGGAGGTGAGCTGTGACATCACCTATTCTGAATGGTGGCTCCCGTGTTATCTATATATAGGTGTCACCTCTCAGTGTAATCCTGTCTGTACAGGGAGGGGAGGAGGTGAACTGTGACTATTGTGAATGGTGGCTCCTGTGTTATCTATATATAGGTATCACCTCTCAGTGTAATCCTGTCTGTACAGGGAGGGGAGGAGGTGAGCTGTGACATCACCTATTCTGAATGGTGGCTCCCGTGTTATCTATATATAGGTGTCACCTCTCAGTGTAATCCTGTCTGTACAGGGAGGGGAGGAGGTGAACTGTGACTATTGTGAATGGTGGCTCCTGTGTTATCTACATATAGGTATCACCTCTCAGTGTAATCCTGTCTGTACAGGGAGGGGAGGAGGGGAGCTGTGACTATTGTGAATGGTGGATCCTGTGTTATCTATATATAGGTGTCTCCTCTCAGTGTAATCCTGTCTGTACAGGGAGGGGAGGAGGTGAGCTGTGACATCACCTATTCTGAATGGTGGCTCCCGTGTTATCTATATATAGGTGTCACCTCTCAGTGTAATCCTGTCTGTACAGGGAGGGGAGGAGGTGAACTGTGACTATTGTGAATGGTGGCTCCTGTGTTATCTACATATAGGTATCACCTCTCAGTGTAATCCTGTCTGTACAGGGAGGGGAGGAGGGGAGCTGTGACTATTGTGAATGGTGGATCCTGTGTTATCTATATATAGGTGTCTCCTCTCAGTGTAATCCTGTCTGTACAGGGAGGGGAGGAGGTGAGCTGTGACATCACCTATTCTGAATGGTGGCTCCCGTGTTATCTATATATAGGTGTCACCTCTCAGTGTAATCCTGTCTGTACAGGGAGGGGAGGAGGTGAACTGTGACTATTGTGAATGGTGGCTCCTGTGTTATCTACATATAGGTATCACCTCTCAGTGTAATCCTGTCTGTACAGGGAGGGGAGGAGGGGAGCTGTGACTATTGTGAATGGTGGATCCTGTGTTATCTATATATAGGTGTCTCCTCTCAGTGTAATCCTGTCTGTACAGGGAGGGGAGGAGGTGAGCTATGACTATTGTGAATGGTGGGTCTTGTGTTATCTATATATAGGTGTCTCCTCTCAGTGTAATCCTGCCTGTACAGGGAGGGGAGGAGGGGAGCTGTGACTATTGTGAATGGTGGCTCCTGTGTTATCTATATATAGGTATCACCTCTCAGTGTAATCCTGTCTGTACAGGGAGGGGAGGAGGTGAGCTGTGGCATCACCTATTCTGAATAGTGGTTCCTGTGTTATCTGGATATAGGTATCACCTCTCAGTGTAATCCTGCCTGTGATGATAATGAGATGACAGCTGAGAGGTTTTCTCTACAGAACAGGAAGTGTCAGACTATTATTAGGCTTAGTGGTCAGTATACAGGGAGGGGAGGAGGTAAGCTGTGACTATTGTGAATGGTGGGTCCTGTTATCTATATCATGATCATAGGCTAATTTTTTGCTCTGGGGGATCTATAAATAGGTGTCACTGCTCAGTGTAATTAGCACCAAATTTGTCCGAAGGGCAAGATACCCCCCACAACTGAAGACCCTCATTAAAATCTAACTTTTATTGAACTAAATTAAAATACTAAGAGGCATAGGAATTAAAAATACTAGCCCTGCCCAAAAACCTAGGAGCGCTGAGCCACCTATCATTCAATGCAGCTGCAATCTGCTGTATACTGGGCTCTATAGAGCTCTCTTAACCAGCTGGTAACAGTATACAGCATGAAGCAGGTCGCTGCTGTAGACTAATGACTCTACATAAATAATATTGCCAGGGCTGTGATTTAGAGCTAAAAGACAGATAACCCCCCCAACATGTTTTGCCAACATAGTGGCATCTTCAGGGGTGTGGGATTACTAGAGGCTCGCCCACCTACATGACAGCTGTTATATAACAGGAGGGAGGGGTTCTCCCATTTAACTGACCAGTGAGAGACGCTGCACGCTGAGCGACCAACAGATAGAAAGCAAACAATGTACGACCGGCCCTTAAGCCAATCGTAGAGAGTGCCTCCCTCATACACAGCTAATCCCCTTGTGATGACCCTGGAGATTCCTTCCAACTCTACCAATCTATAGAATAGAATGGTAGAGTTGGAAGGTCCTCCGGGGTCATCGGGTCCTCTGGGGTCATCGGGTCCAGCCCCCTGCTCAGTGCAGGATTTACTAAATCACCCCAGACAGATGTCTGTCCGGCCTTTGTTTGAACACTTCCATTAGAGGAGAACTCTTCACCTCCCGTGGTAACCTGTTCCACTCATTGATCCCCTCACTGTCTAATATCTAATCTGTGTCTCCTCCCTTTCAGTTTTATCCCATTGCTTCTAGTCTTTCCTTGTACAGATGAGAATAGGGCTGATCCCTCTGCACTGTGACAGCCCTTCAGATATTTGTAGGCAGCTATTAAGTCTCTTCTCAGCCTTCTCTTCTGCAAGCTAAACATTCCCAGATCCTTTAACCGTTCCTCATAGGACATGATTTGCAGACGGCTCACCATCTTGGTAACTCTTCTCTGAACTTGCTCCAGTTTGTCTGTCTTTTTTAAAGTGGGGTGCCCAGAACTGGACCCAGTATTCCAGATGAGGTCTGACTAAGGAAGAGTAGAGGGGGATAATGACCTCACGTGATCTAGACTCTATGCTTCTCTTAATACATCCCAGAATTGTGTTTGCCTTTTTGGCTGCTGCATCACATTGTTGACTCATGTTCAGTCTATGATCTATTAGTATACCGAAGTCTTTTTCACATGTGCTGCTTAGCCCAATTCCTCCCATTCTGTATGTGCTTTCTTCATTTTTGTTGCCCAGATTAGGACTTTGCATTTCTCCTTGTTAAATACCATTCTGTTAGTTGCTGCCCACTGTGCAAGCTTTTTTAGATCTTTTTGAATACTCTCCCTCTCTTCCCTAGTGTTAGCTATCCTTCCTAGCTTAGTGTCATTGGCAAATTTGATCAGTTTCCCATCAATCCCGTCCTCCAGATCATTTAAAAAAATGTTGACCAACACTGGGCCCAGGACAGAGCCTTGTGGTCCCCACTTGATATATTCTTCCACTTGGATGTGCAGCCATTTATGACCACTCTTTGAGTACGATCACTCAGCCAGTTGTGAATCCACCTAACAGTTGCCTTGTCAATCCCATATTTGGTCATTGTCTCAATAAGTATGGTATGAGATACTTCAAGATAGTCAAGATATGCTTTATTCACCGTATCTCCCTGATCAACCCAGTTGGTGATTCTGTCATAGAAGAATTAGATTAGTGTGGCATGACTTGCTTGTTACAAACCCATGCTGGCTTTGGGTAATTACTCCATTCTTATCCAAGTACTTGCATACATGCTGTTTAATACTTTGCTCAAAGATCTTTCTCGGTATAGAAGTCAGGCTCACAGGCCTGTAGTTTCCTGGATCCACCTTCTTCGCTTTTTTGAAGATAGTGACAACATTTGCCCTTTTCCAATCTTCTGGGACTTCTCCTGTTCTCCAGGAATTGTCACAGATTATGGCGAGTGGTTCAGCAATTACCTCTGTTGCTTACTTTAGTATCCTAGGATGTAATTCATCTGGACCTTGAGACTTGAATTCATTTAAGTTAGCTAAGTGTTCCCTCACCATCTCTCTGCTTACAGATAGCCTGCATTCTTTTATTTCCCCAACAGCACAGGGAAGATCAGTTGATGTCCCATCTTCTTTCTGAGAGAAAACAGATACAAATTATTCTATGAACTTCTCCAGGGAGAAATGTGGACCTCTGTCAACTCCCCGTGTCCAGAAAGGCAGTACCCAAATAAAGCCGATGTCACATCTGCCTCGGATCCTCCAGCGGGAGGTTCAGTCGCAGATCCGTCTCAAAATACTGAAAGAAAGAGCTCTGCATGCAGCACTTTTTCTTCTATCCAAAAGCCGGGCAGCTGGGCAGAAAGTGGACAGACCCCGTTATAGTCAGTAGGTTCGTCCGGCGCTGCTCAGTTCCATCCAGAGACGGAGCCCTTCGGCTGCATGGATTCCTTTTTCCTGCTACCCGAACAGAGCCGGAAAGCGGAACCCCGATTGCAGATGTAAAACCACCCTAATGTGGTTTGAAGTAACCGGAACTGACAATAAAAGTGGTAGAATCCTGGAATGTTAATTGGTGATTACATCAATAAAAATACAATAAAATAAGTAAGTAAAACAAGTATAAAACATGAATGGATAAAAAGTAAGAGGTGATTCTGCAACGTGTTCCGGGGGTTAGGGCTGCGCCATCCCTCCTCTATCATGCAGAAACTCGAATATCCATGTGACACATATATGTAGTAGAGATAATATGGCCAGAAGTGACATCATACACTGGGAAAAAAGCGTACATTCCAGTATGCGGAAGCTTTATCTTTTGTAGATGTGATTTTTTTTTTTTTGACGAACGCAGCACGAACATGTTTACGCACGTATATACGCGAGTAAAAACGCCCGTGTGACTGAGCCCTTATAAAGATGTTTCATTTTTTACTACTGCAGAACAAAAAAACAAATTTTTTTAGAGAAAAACAACTGAATCTGCATCGCTGCATTCTAAGGCTTTATTCACACGGCCGTATATACCAATATTTCGCGGCGTCAAAAAATCAGGCAAAAATGGTGCCCATCTGCAGCCCTGGATAACAATGTGTTCATTTAGATGAGGGATTTGTGGCCACGTAAAAAAATCATGCCGGGAAAACCGCCCAAGGGCTCTTACACACGACCATATGCCTTCTTACGGTCGCCTGTACATGCTATAAAATTGCATGAATGAAGAATTGCCCCGATCTTTAGCCGCATATTTTTTTCCATTCACACTGGCGGATGCTGCGTATCAGCAAAAAAATACTCTGCAGCGCATCAGAAATCCAGCGATCGGCAGAAATCCTTGGAATGACTGGTAATGCGTAAATAGAGACAGCTGTCTTATTTTCCCAGCGTATCTCGGCAAACGATAGGGTAAGGCCTATTAGGACGCAGCGTATAAAATCGGTGACCGAAAATGTGCTATTTTTCACAACATGATTTTTTTTATGTGGCCAAAAATTGTTGCTGTGAATGAATATATTGGAATCCAGTGCTTCAGATGTGGAACCAGGGTGGCGCTATTATGCCAGTTTGGTCCACATGGCTGTGCCTTCAACTCTGCTGTTGGCCTTTTTTACCTGTCACTGCAAAAGGTCCCTGTAACATTGTCTGTTGGAAATACCTCACTGGGGCTCTCCTCTTCACTCTGCTGTAACATCTCCTCTGGTGTATGCACTGATTGGTTGACAGGGAGGTGTGTCTCCTGTTTGGCCAATCAGCCATAGTGTGAGTATATTTAATCCGGTCACACCCAATCCTGGCTGTTGGTCATTCTGTAGTCTGGCTGTTGGTGTGAGGATGGGTGCAGTACAGCTCTCTGTCTGGATCCAGTTTGGTGTGTGAGTCTGGCTCTATGTTGTGTCAGACTAGTGTAGCCTGTTTGTTGGTGTTTGAGTCTAGACTCTTTGTTTAATTGGTGTTTGCTTGGATCCAGATTCAAATTTATGTTTGATGTTGTTTGTTCCCCTCCATCTATAGGTGCATGGCTGTCTATATTCCCATCAAATGTTGGTGTGTGGTGTGTGGACGACTAAATCTATTCCGTCCATAGGTGTGTGGATGTCTGAATCCCCTCCATCCGTAGGTGTGTTGACATCTGAATCCCCTCCATCCGTAGGTGTGTTGACATCTGAATCCCCTCCATCCGTAGCTGTGTTGACATCTGAATCCCCTCCATCCGTAGGTGTGTTGACATCTGAATCCCCTCCATCAGCAGGTGTGTTGACATCTGAATCCCCTCCATCAGTAGGTGTGTTGACATCTGAATCCCCTCCATCAGTAGGTGTGTGGACATCTGAATCCCCTCCATCCGTAGGTGTGTGGACATCTGAATCCCCTCCATCCGTAGGTGTGTGGACATCTGAATCCCCACCGTCCGTAGGTGTGTTGACATCTGAATCCCCACCGTCCGTAAGTGTGTGGACGTCTGAATCCCCTTCGCCCATAGGTGTGTGGACGTCTGAATCCCCTTCGTCCATAGGTGTGTTGACGTCTGAATCCCCTCCATCTGTAGATGTGTGGGCTCCTGAATCACCACCGTCCGTAGGTGTGCGGACGTCTGAATCCCCTCCGTCCGTAGGGGTGCAAACATCTGAATCCCCTCCGTCCGTAGGGGTGCAAACATCTGAATCCCCTCCGTCCGTAGGGGTGCAAACATCTGAATCCCCTCCATCCGTAGGGGTGCAAACATCTGAATCCCCTCCATCTGTAGATGTGTGGGCTCCTGAATCACCACCGTCCGTAGGTGTGTGGACGTCTGAATCCCCTCCGTCCGTAGGGGTGCAAACATCTGAATCCCCTCCGTCTGTAGGGGTGCAAACATCTGAATCCCCTCCATCCGTAGGGGTGCAAACATCTGAATCCCCTCCATCTGTAGATCTGTGGGCTCCTGAATCACCACCGTCCGTAGGTGTGTGGACATCTGAATCCCCTCCGTCCGTAGGGGTGCAAACATCTGAATCCACTCCATCCGTAGGTGCGTGGGCTCCTGAATCCCCTCCATATGTAGGTGCAGGGACGTTTGAACGCACTCCATCCGTAGGTGTGTGAATTTTTGAATCCCCTCAATACATAGGTGCAGGGACGTCTGAATGCACTCCATCCGCAGGTCTGTGGGTGCCTGACTCCCCTTCCATATGTAATTATGCGAACCTCTGAATCCATGTCTTGTTTGCTGTGGGGGGTAAGCATGGGACATCTGTGTGTTGAGTACCTATGGGGTTTATATTACTTCTATCTAGTTCTCTCCTACTTTCCATTTAGGGACAGACTAGGCCCTTAGGTATGGGGTGCAGGGCCATTCTTGTCAGGATGATTGCCCTGCTTGTAAGCAGGGTTCACACCCCAATAGTTGCTAGGGATAACTTTCTGTTTTATGCTTGTTGGTGTGGTCCTTCTTGGACTGTTATGTCTTAGTGTGAACTTCTTCCTTAGTTTGTTCATACAGGCGAGGTGGATAAGCCCTGCATGACTGTAACAAATACACTGCATTACTTGTAGTGCATTCTACAATTTACATGACAGCAGCCTATCAGACACTGCTGGAGGCGGGGTCTAACAGGATGAGTTACATGACAGCAGCATATAAGACTCTGCTGGAGGCGGGGTCTAACAGGATGAGCTACATGACAGACTTGGAGGCCTTTTTCAGGCTTCCGGCTGCCATGGGAACCTATTGGTACCTAGTGATTGCACTGTGGGATGCCAATGGTTAACAGAAACAGCCCCCTCCCCTTTTGATTTGCTTACATACTGTAGTTGCTGTTGATAGTGGCATAGAGGGGGTTAAGCTGCCAGTATCTGAGGTTTCTCCCCCCAGGCGGTTAGAGCAGGAGCCGGGCTGTCAGTAGTCAACCAAGCCACTGCTTTATATAGGTGTGTGTGCAGGTTTAAAGCCAATTAGTGAGGTCAGTAAAAAGGCGTGTTGGCCGTCACTAAGGGGTTAAGGCTTCTAATGCAGGACATTCTATGAAGTCCTAGTGTGAAGGCATAGCAGACTTTAAACTAATACTGAACTTAAACATTTATTTCACGATTTCATTATTTTCTCCTTTATTTTTACTTCACTTTTTAATTTTTTATTTTTTTATTTCAGTTTCTTATTATTTCCAATCAAATTTCAGCCATTTTCATTTTTTTTTATTTGCACAAGTTTCATCATTTACACAAAAAATAAATTGTAAATCATTTAGAGCAAATGAATCTGCGACGGCTTTGAAGTCGGAGTATTAAATAATAAAAAGAAACCATTTCATTCCAAAAGTAACATTTCGTCAATACAAATTTGCCACGTAATGCGCCGGCCTGATAATTATATTATAAGACGACATAAAAGAGCGGCGAGATAAGAAACAACACCAACCTGGCCGCCTGCAAAACAAGATATACCTGCCCGCCGAAAATCTGAAAGCCATGGAAAATATTAGCTGCAGGAGGGCACGGCGGCGCATGATTAAGGTAATATCCCGAGCAGTAAAAAGATACGTCTTTGTATCAAAAGGCTGATTTAATTTGCTTCCGCAGAAAGAAGACACTGAAACGTAATATTAACATTTAATGCTACAATAAAACAATTTGCTTGTTATTTCCAGAAAGGTGCGGGCGGGTTTTACCAAAATCTCTCTCAATTAATTTGATCCAGCCGCTGCCGCTAATGAAAGACTAGAATCCCACTTATTGTTATCAAGTCAGGAAAAGCTTCCAGGGGTGGAGGAGGGGATGTGCGGCCAGGGCTGTTTATCGGAAGGGTTTAATTTATTCTAGATAAAGGTGATGTGAGAGGCGATGGGAAATCATTGGGGGTGGGAGAAGGCTTTCATTACAAAGTCCGAATTCTTCTATTGGTATCAAGGGGGGTTCGTGTTCCTTCTCTCACCTTTGTTGCCATGCTTGCTCTCACCTTAACTATGTGTGACCCATGTGGTCCCACAGGGTGCTGGCCACCAAGATGTAGGAGGGCCACAGGTGGATGTAGCCTGGGGGCGATAGCCTCCTTATGTCTGTCCGGCCAGGTGATATTCTTCCTCCCTGCAGCAGGGTGAAGTGGAGCTACATGAATCATTAACCTGATGGCTCTCAGTGGCTCTGCACCATAATCACTTAGTTCTTCTACTGTACCTCTGTTATGAGCTTGGTTCTGGTGCTGTATTTATGCACTAAGCTGTTCTGGTGTTGGCTCTGCTGCTATCTTCTGCTTTCTGCACAAGCTGAATTCAGGTAGACCGCTTACTATTACTATATATATAGTTTTTATTTTTCCTATGATAGGCACCAAAAAGTTCAGCACAAAAAATGTCCTACATGATGCGATCTAATGTAAAGTGGGCACTGCCTGGAGAGCTTATGGCGAGTTGTGGGGAGCTCTAATAGAAGTGTATGGGGCCTCGACTGTATCTCCATATCCCTCCAAATTCATACAGAGGCACACTGAATGTTTTCTGTAGGGTTCAGCACAAATCCAACACAAATAATAAATAATGACGTGTTCCATCGCTTGTGAATATGCAGAGGCATCTCTATACATGTAGCAGGACACCCAACGAGTCTGTATGGCAGCACATAGAGTCCGCTGCTGTTCTCTACAGGCAGCTGTATGGCTAAGGACCCCCCTCGGTAAGCCAGATGCAGGACTGTTACCAGGCAGTAACTTTCGCTCTGGAGGAGTCAAGCTGCAGCCTTTTACATGGATAGTCCTTCATTCTAACAGCCAGCATATATTAGCACAGTCTCCCTGTTGTGGCTTCTATAAGGAGAAGGTGCAGCCTATGATAAACTCTCCCAGCAAGACCTGCAGCGAAGAGTTGGTAATCCAAGCCACTTCCATCTAAAGTAAGAGTTGTACCCGTGGCATCTTCCTCGTTGCACCGTTTGGCCGTGAGCACAGACCCCCGTGGCTTCACAGTAAGAACCACAAGCAACCAGAATATGGATGGGTTTGCAGCTCTTCTTCGTCTCTTGGCTGCATGCCCGCTGTCTTGGGGTCATATCCAACCCTGACCTTTGCTGTGTCCCCTATATTCAGTGACTTGCCTGTTCATGTCACCTGCACCTCAAAAACATCTCCATAATCCACCCCATTCTCACAGCAGAAAAGGCTAACACTCTTATTGTCGCCCCTCCCCACGTTTGGCTTGATGACTGCAACTTGCTTCGGTCGGTCTTCCCTTCACCAAAATCTCTCCTCTCTGCAATCTACCCAGAATGCAGCAGCCAGGCTCATCTTCTTGTCAAGCTGCTACACCGATGCCTCCAGCCTGTGCCAGTCACTATACCGATGCATCTAGCCTGTGCCAGCCACTACACCAATGCCTCCACCCTGTGTCAGCCACTACACCGATGCCTCCACCCTGTGCCAGCAACTACACCGATGCCTCCACCCTGTGCCAGCAACTACACCGATGCCTCCACCCTGTGCCACCAACTACACCGATGCCTCCACCCTGTGCCAGCAACTACACCGATGCCTCCAGCCTGTGCCAGCCACTACACTGATGCATCTAGCCTGTGCCAGCAACTACACCGATGCCTCCAGCCTGTGTAGCCACTACAACGATGCATCTAGCCTATGCCAGCCACTACACCGATGCCTCTAGCCTGTGCCAGCCACCACACCGATGCCTCCACCCTGTGCCAGCCACTACACCAATGCTACCACCCTGTGCCACTCACTATACCGATGCCACCACCCTGTGCCAGTCACCACACCGATGCCTCCAGCCTGTGCCAGTCACTATACCGATGCCTCTAGCCTTTTCCAACGACTACACTGATGCCCCCACCCTGTGCCAGTCACTATACCAATGCCTCTAGCCTGTTTCAACCACTACACTGATGCCTCCACCCTGTGCCATTCACTACACCGATGCCTCCACCCTGTGCCATTCACTACACTGATGCCTCCAGCCTGTGCCAGTCACTACACTGATGCCTCCACCCTGTGCCAGTAACTATACCAATGCCTCTAGCCTGTTCCAACCACTACACTGATGCCTCCACCCTGTGCCAGTCACTACACCGATGCCTCCACCCTGTGCTAGCCACTGTTCTGGTTGCTCATGCACTACAGAATACAATTTAAACTTATCACACTCATTAATAAAGCCCTCCGGTGCTGCACCGCCCCGTATCTCCTCCTTCATCTCTGTATACCCTCTACCCGTGCTCTCCATTCAGCACTTAAGACTAAATTCCACTGTAGTCCAAACCTCCCACTCCTGTCTCCAAGACTCTTCCCAAGTTGCTCCAGGTCTTTGGAATCGGCTACCCCAAAGCATCGAGTTAATTCCCAACACCCACAATTTTAAGCTTGTCCTAAAAATGCATCTCTTTAGGGAGGCCTATTGTGCCCCTTTACCCCAACCTGATCACAAGATCCCCCCCACCACATACATACGAAGGGCCTTACAGGGTGTAGATATTGGCTGGTGACCGGCTCATATACTATTATGTATAGTAACCTAGTTACATAAGGTGGATAGATCCTTGCTCAGAAGAAGCACTTGTTCCTCAAATGTCACCCCCTTTCCTCATGAATTGCAAGCTCTGGTGGCCAGGACCCTCACCTCTACTCTTCTGGTGACTAGTGTTACAATGTATGTAATGTCTGATGTCATCTTTATATGAACCCTCTGACTTGTAAAGCGCTATGAAATATGTTGGTGCTACATAAAGAGGATTACTATTAACTGTTACTGATATCAATGGGCTGTCTAGGAAATCCACACATGTGCTCCAGAGAGGGAGACATTCTGACAGCCGCTCTCCTCACTCCAGCTAATGAGTCCTGAACAGAGGACAGCTATCTCTGTGCTCAGAAGCCTCTAATAGGGTATTAGAAAATGGGTCTTCTGTGCCTTTATTAGTCGATTTGGTTGGAAGGTTTACTGTATAATAGTAGAAACTACTATGGAAGAGGGGGGGGGGGGGGCAGCAAAACCTTCTTCCTAAAACAGTAAAATAACTTCAAGTTGACGTTTTTGGAAGTCTAATGACCCGAGGGGACGTGGAGGAAACATCATATGAAAACTACAGTCTGGTCTTTGATTTTTGGTCTTGAAAATGTTGAAAAGTTTTGTAAATGGAAACTTTTGCAGTTATCTCCGGTGTCACTAATTATAAAAATGTTCCAAAACAGTAAAATTGAAAGTCTTACTTTCTCGCCATCGGTGAAGCTCTCCGTGTCACACAGGCACTTGTAAGGTGAAACACTTGTATCACAAGAATTAGCATGCCCGTGGCAATTACATCTGCAATAGAGAAGGCAGCCGTTATCTGCAGTCACTGGTGACATTTCCCCCACAATGACAGTGTAATCAGGCAACTTTTATGGAGCCTCTAATGTGTGGAGAGTGCGGGCTAAGTAAAACATCCATTACGGCAAAATATAATTACAGCGGCTGCAGAGGCTCTCCTCGGGTAGTGAAGAGCCGACATTGTGGGATCCTCCTCCTTCAGTCCAGATTACAATAAGTGGCAAATTATTAGGCTCAACTTCACTACGGTCTCCTGGTGAAAAGACGCACACAGCGGCGGTTTCATCTCAGGGACGGCACTATTTTTTCCTTTGCCTGGGGGTGAAAACACTCCGTCCACGGCCTAAGCCCCACATCTACATACATTGTTATGTGGCTATGATTTCGGTATACGATGCTGCTTGCATTAAGGGGAAGTTCTGTTCAGATGTTTTAATGATACTTGACATATGTGGCGGGAAAACCTCCAGCACATACACCAGTATATCCGCAGTGCCCTGTGACCTGCTGCAAGCCTCATCAGGGGCATTAATATGTATGATAGCAGAAAAGGGGCTGATGGGACATAAAATGGGAAATAGTGCATAACACAAAAGCAGCACTTACTATGTGGGGCCTAATTACTATATTGGGCACTATGACTAGGGGGATTGTGTAAAGCTGAGCAAACCATAGAGAGACTGCTAGAAAAGTAAGAAGGCAAAGATGTCTATGTGTCAAACTCTGCAGAAACAAGCTGTGGCTGGGAGAAGTCATTATGGTGGTCTGGTCCAGATAAAGAAGATAAGGGAAAGAAAATGACAGAAATCAGAGATGACACTACCTGTGATCACTGGAGGTAACCGCACTGCAATCACTATTACTGTGTAGAGCTGATATCTGACTATTATTTAGAGAAATACCATTACTTTGAAGGGATAGAAAGGAAATGGTTTAGTGTAAAAGCAGCATGGCCTAGAAACTGGCCATAGGGCACTATGTGCGCTACAAGATTTTCCCCTTTTCTCATTGTTCATCAGTCGGGGGTATGATCTGTCTGCAGCTTTTGTTGACAAAACAAAGAAGACATGGTAAAATAAACCTAGAGAAAAGAGAGGGCTGGTGAACTCCTGTGCAGAACTTATTTCTGCAGGAAGCAGACAGCTCCATTCCCAATGCAGTGGCCAGGCTTGGTATTACATCTACACTTGTTCACTTCAATTGGAATACTGCCTGTAATACCAAGACTGGCCACTGCGGTAGGAACAGAGATGTCTGCTTTTTGCAGAAATCAGCTCAGTGCATGAATGCAGTAGCATAGCAAACAGCTGATGGGAGTCTTGGGCAGCAGACCCTCCTGCTCTACTATTGATGACCTATTCTATGGATAGGCCATCAATTGTTTACAAGGAGGTAAGCCGCAAGCAGACATCTCTGGAGCCGGTGTACCTCCCTGAGAACAAAAGGATTGGAGGTTGAAATCCAACATTCCTGATCCTTCTTGCCCAACATTATCTGTTGGGGGAGGGTTGAGCCTTCCTCATACACATGAAAATTTTTTTTCGGCTCTACCATTATCAATGGGTTTGGACAATTAAACACTAATGTGTAAGGGCGCCGTTAGACTCTCATCTTGATTCTGCTGAATATAAATATCAGGACACTCTGATGAAGCCAACTGATAGAGAAGTTTTCCTAAAACACATCAACATATTTTCCTTTTTATATGACAGATGAATCAGCTGGGAAGTTGGATGGCTAGATAGTCGCTTTAATGTTTTGCTTGCAATACTTTGACTCGCCACATGCAGTGCTATCGAGACTAAGCATATCCAATAACAACAAAGAGCACAAATCCTTTTTCAGTTGTAATACTGTAGAGCGCCACCTAGTGGGGAAATATTTCCCACAGGCCATGTACAGAAAGATAGCCTACCCTGGATGACAATCTCATGCATGCTGTGTTTGTAAATAGTTATTTGCATCAATCACAATGACTGCTCCTCATACTCCATCATGTTATATTCTATACAAGGTGGCTGCCGTGTTCAGTGCATTCTACAGATCGTTACAGGCCATTTATTTAAATGAAGCTACAACTGCATATCTGTTTAGCATTATCCCATGAATGGCCCCTTTATTAGAGGCCCCAGCATTTATTAGAGCCCCCCTCCCTCTCATGATTGGTGCTCCCCTATATGGTAATTCTCCCCGTGACCCCGGAGTGAAGCATAAAATCACGTGACAAGTTTTCCGCGGATCAGTTTCAGTGTGAATCCACATTAGATGGGAAAATCCAGCGATCGGAGCGACTTCCCACGAGGCCGGTCATCGGTGCTGGACTAGCCTGGCCAGGATTTCAGAAAAGGGGCAAAAGAGAGCAAAACTTATATCACTGAGCAGCGGAAGAACATCTCCTGGTCAGATGGAGCCAGATTTGTGTTGCTGATGGGAGGGCAGAATTTGGCGCAAGCAGCATGAATCGCTGACCCCTTCCTGTCAGCCGGTCAGAACACGTCAGCACCGCCATCTAATATGCAGCGACTACAAGAAGCTTCCTGTCCGCAGGGGCCGGTATTCCTGCAGAACCGTTTCATCACCAAAGGAGATCCCACACACTATTAGCCGGGGGCCCCAATAAAGGGCTGTTTAGTTTACATTGTTGCTACTAAGCAAATGGAAACAGAGTGCAGAATAACGCGGTCTTACCTTCCACTGATAGTAATTTCGCGAATTCCATAATAGCGATGTCGGAAGCTCACGTTAGAGTCCACCGTGTGATACTGACCAATTAGCTGAATCCTCACTGAAGACGCTTTAACGAACTCCTGAAGATCCTGATTTCTATAAAAGTCATTGTAACCCGGACGAGGATTGGGTTCTGGAGTCAGAAGGCTGACGGTCACATTGCCATTAGAATAAGGAGTGTCTCTGAGAACAGACAGAAAGCATGATGTACCACGACAAACTAATATAAAAGAATACTCCGCAATACCCCTAATTAAGTGTAAAAGGACTGAATTAACCCCTTAGTGACGGCCAGTACACCTCTTTACTCATGGGCTTTAAACTTGCACTTACATCTCTTTAGCGGGATGACTTGACTGACTACTGACAGCCCGGCTCCTGATGTAACAGCCAGGAGCAGAGAAACCTCAGAGTCTGGCAGTTTAACCCCTTACATGCCACAGTCAGTAGTAACTGCAGTATGTATGCACATAATAGGGGAAAGGGGCTCTTTCTTTCACCAATCAGCATCCTGCAGTGCGATCACAAGGTAGCAATAGGTTCCCATGACACCTGGGAGCCTGACAAAAGCTCTGTAACTCAGCCTATTAGACTAGGTAGGCTTAGTAGGTAATGCGGTGTACTATCCTAGAGACTGAACAATCACATCTTTAAGTTCCCATAAGGGACTAAAAATAGCATCAAAGAAAGTTCAATAAAGTTTAATTTAAAAAAAAACATTTTAAATGGATAAAATACCAAAAGTAATTATAAAAAGCAGCAAATAAACGGTTTGTAATGACCTAAACAATGAAAATGTTCTATTTGCAAATTCCATAAAAATAATTTAAAAAAATAACGCCAGAATTCCTATTTTTGTTTTGTTCGTCTCTCAAAAACACAATAAAAAACAGTCCAAAAGTCACATGACCCTCAAAATAGTACCAATAAAAACTGCAACTCTTCCTAACAGATTCCCAGAACTCCGGTGTCAAAAAAAATAAAACTTTTCCTGGTCTTGGACTTCGGATTCCGTTCTCTTTTCTTTAAAAATGTGTTTTTTGTTGTGCAAAAATTGTTAAAAAACTAGAAATCTCTATAAACTTGAGATCGCAGTAATCGTGCCGATCAGATTAGAAAGTTGCCAGGTTATTTTTACTGAATGGTGAACGCCATGGAAACAAAACCCAAAAACACAATGGGGGATTGTAACAAGTCATAAGTTAACGCATATAACATGTACCCAGAGCGCGGCCCCCACGGCCCTCACTGAGTTATGGCTCTGGCCATGCGATAATAATAACTGCTTAATAGGCCAGTCACTGAGGGGTTAATATATTCTCCTATTAGCTGTATATATTAATGGTGAAGAGTCCTTCATACCTGGGAAGCTGAAGACAATTGACAGAATTTGGTTCTGCTAAAAAGCCATTATTCCGCATCCCCAAGTCCCGACAATCTCTCGCTACGTACTGCCAATCCTCCCAGAAGGAAGTTCGATTTTTTCGCCTTTGGACTTTGAAAACTTTTGGCATCGGGCTGTAAAACTGAATAATAACGTAAAATATCTGAAAGATAAAGAAGATAATATGAATAACAATAGAGGAAATGAAACACGGGGGACTTTATTTATCACACATTTTTGTAGAAAATGCTTGTATTTGATGAACGGACCCCAATCCCAACCGCCAGCATCCTCAGCGCTCATTTTTTTCAATATGTCTCTATTAAAAAATTTTCAATTTTACAAAGAAATGGAAAAAGTGGGAATCATTGATACATGACATTTACCTAAGTCAGTCATTAATAGCCATATCCCATTGTACATGGTGGAAACCGCCGGGCTCATTGACTCACCTTCATCTACTCTATATACAAATGACTTTCTGTTGTCTGTTCCTCATGCACAGCCGAACAGGCCCAATCTGCAACAAACTTGCCACACGTGCAAACTGGGCATTTCAGAAGTTATTAGACCCTGTTTCAGCTCTCTAGGATCTACTGTTCTCAACATACTCGCCAACAATCAGAATGCAAACACAACTATAAGGGCATCCAGTTACTGGGCAGCCCTACTTCAATTGGACACACTGCATTAAAATAATAAGATGAACTATACTTACCCCTCTACTGCCGCCGGGATCCAGCACTGCAGTCCTGCTGGGGTCCCGGTGATTGTTGTGACTGATGATGTCACAGGAAATCAGGTGACCGCTGCAGCGTCACTTTCCTGAGCTCCTGGCATCATGGCACAATGTCAGGAGAATGAGTATTTATCCTGCAAGCTCTTATTGGCTGCAGCGGTCACCTGATGGCCTGTGACATCATCTGTCACAGAAATTAGCGGGACTACAGCGGGGCTCTGGCACTGGATGCCAGCGGCCGTGGGGGGGTAAGTATAGTTCACTTCATTATTTCAATACAGGGAGTCCCACTGAACCAGACTTGTCCCATATTTAACATTTCTTCAGAACTTCACTGGCGAGATGCCAAATTTATGCCCAAAACAATCCAGCCATTTCTCTTTACTTGACATAAAATAACTGTGCTTAATATTAATAAGTTATTAACTGCATACATAAAAAAACAACAGTTCTACAACACAGACCGGTGCGAAGCCGAGAGATGCTATTAACATTTCTTAGTCTAACGCTAGACTAGACAGACTTAAAATGCACCAAATGTATCACAGAAGCTCCACTGATTGATAAATCTGTCGACTGTTAAGACTTCTTAGTCTCCGTTCAGACCTCTTATTAGTTTACTTAGTTTATGCACCAACATTTTGTTGCAATTCACCACAACTTAGGCCACGCCCTCTTTTTTAAGAAGGAACGCCCTTTTGCTGTACGCAGTGTCTGAAAGTATCTAAACACACATTAAATGTGGCAGAAGCATGTTTGATAGTTTTCTGGCACCGTTTGCACCAGAAAATTGTAGAATTTTCAATAATCAATAAGCCCCAGTATGTGTCAGTTGTCCACACGGCTTCTGTTCCTAGGGAAGAAATAATGTATGTGCCGCCCCCTTATGGGAAATAGATGAAGGAACAGGGAGAGAAAGGGGTGGGAATAAGGAGCGGAGGGTTTAAGGGAATGTACAAATGTCTCCATCTATAACTGTATCCAAATTGTGCCAAGGACTCCCCGTTCACATTACATTACCGTGACATGCCAGCACAATCATTGACCGGCTGCAATTACTACCGCGTAGCTGTACATAGGCAAATATAGCATATGCATCTCCCGGCAGAGTATACTGACATCATATCTTTTTTCCCAGCTGGGCATCTCAGAATAAGTATGTTGAGCTGAGAACAAAAGGTAAGGAAGGATACAACTGAGTCAAGCGAGAACAAAGAAAGTGAAAACCCAAAAAGGATACAAATAAAAACATCACATGTAGAGGATTTCAAGTATGGTCAACCAGAAGAGATGCGGTCTACTAGTGGTCCGATTCTCACTCCTTCCTCTGCTCCACAGATGTCTACGCATGCGATATCAGCAGTGGACAACCTGCCTGGGGATTCAGCCAACGAAGCCCACTAACGATGTCCACTGTGTCTTAAAGGGTGGTACATCATATCCGGCATGAAAGGGCACATGGATCCGACCCCCACTATTCGAGACTCCCTAAATATGTATACCTATAATGGGGGGACCTGAGACCTCCTCTCTCTCGGTTGATGACATCTCTTTGAACATTTGTGAAGGCAGTACAATAAGGATTGTTCTTGTTCCCCACTTGCTGTTAGTGGAGCGATACGTCTGCCCAATCTACGATTATTAGAAGAAAAGATCATTTATCTAGAAATAATCTGAAAGCAGAACCTTGGAGCCGAAGCCAAATGTACGGACCGGCTTCACTCCTGCTGCCACAACAACATGCAGCCGCTCACCTGCTCCTGCGGTGCTGCTCAGGGTAATATACCAATTCCACTTAGGAGTAGCAGGACACTTTGGACGCAGGGTTTATTGTATCACAGTCTCCTAATGTATACACATATAAACAGAACCAGTCTAATCTGTCCAATCTTCGTGTATTTTGGGGCATTTTGTGCAAAAAAAAAAATGAAATTTTGAGATTCTGATAGCAGAGCAGATGTTTGCAATGCAATTCAAAGTCTGTTCTTGGTGCCGCTGCTGCCTATATAAGGCAAAAGTGAAGAATAAAGAATATTGTCCCAGTGGGTGATTAGGCATTTATTTGGCTTGAACATAACCCAAGGCCTATGGGAGATTTAATTCAGCATGTAATTGGAAATTACAAAAAGATAAAGCTTTACTTTTCCTTAAATTCTTTGTATCCAGATAGCAGGAAACGGCGTCGGCGCTCCACTAAAGCCATGCAAGGTGAGAAATGACACATGATGGGAAATGCTAAAGAAGCAGAGGGGAAAACTCCATCCATCTTCCCAAATGGATATCACTCTAATTTGCTGGAAATCTGGAACCCGGTGCATCAATCTCCCATCTAGGAGCAAATACTGAAAAACTCTGAATGCAGTTGATTCTCCAAAATACAAACCACCCCGAGAATCTCCAACCCGGTGAATGGGTTCTATCATCTCAGCTTACCTCCCAACCTGAATGGGTTCTATTATCTCAGCTTACCTCCCAACCTTCTGAATGTGTTTTTGCATAAAGGTTCTATTTTTCCATGCATCCAAGTTGCCCCACATGATGGAATAATACCAAAATCTGGGTCTGATATCAGTTAGTTACCGTACAGGTAATTTATGGAGCAGTGATGTAACTATTAATGCAAATCTATTTTCCTGGTCAAAAAGAGGGACATTAAAGGGCAAAGAGGGACACTGGGGCTGGGGGCAAATGTAGGGACTGTCCCTCCAAAAGAGGGACAGTGGGGCAAATGTAGGGACTGTCCCTCCAAAAGAGGGACACTGGGGCTTGGGGCAAATGTAGGGACTGTCTCCCAAAAGAGAGACACTGGGGCTGGAGGGAAATGTAGGGACTGTCCCTCCAAAAGAGGGACAGTGGGGCTTGGGGCAAATGTAGGGACTGTCCCTCCAAAAGAGGGACAGTGGGGCTTGGAGCAAATGTAGGGACTGTCCCTCCAAAAGAGGGACAGTGGGGCTTGGGGCAAATGTAGGGACTGTCCCTCCGAAAGAGGGACGCTGGGGCTTGGGGCAAATGTAGGGACTGTCCCTCCAAAAGAGGGACAGTGGGGCAAATATAGGGACTGTCCCTCCAAAAGAGGGACAGTGGGGCAAATGTAGGGACTGTCCCTCCAAAAGAGGGACACTGGGGCTTGGGGCAAATGTAGGAACTGTCTCCCAAAAGAGGGACAGTGGGGCTTGGGGCAAATATAGGGACTGTCCCTCCAAAAGAGGGACAGTGGGGCAAATGTAGGGACTGTCCCTCCAAAAGAGGGACAGTGGGGCTTGGGGCAAATGTAGGGACTGTCCCTCCAAAAGAGGGACAGTGGGGCTTGGAGCAAATGTAGGGACTGTCCCTCCAAAAGAGGGACAGTGGGGCTTGGGGCAAATGTAGGGACTGTCCCTCCGAAAGAGGGACGCTGGGGCTTTGGGCAAATGTAGGGACTGTCCCTCCAAAAGAGGGACGGTGGGGCTTGGGGCAAATGTAGGGACTGTTTCTCCAAAAGAGGGACACTGGGGCTTGGAGCAAATGTAGGGACTGTCCTTCCAAAAGAGGGACAGTGGGGCTTGGGGCAAATGTAGGGACTGTCCCTCCAAAAAAGGGGCACTGGGGCAAATGTAGGGACTGTCCCTCCAAAAGAGGGACACTTGGGGTTTATGTCTATAGGAGTGTGATGTATATATATAACATGCAAATAAAGAATGAAAATCAGAAATATGGCTAAAAACGAACAAACTAGATGACTGAAAAGCAAAATACCGATCTGTACAGTAATTACACGTAGAAACCTAAGGGGGTTTCTGAGTTATTTATCTTACATAATCCTGGTGCCCCCGTAGCCAACACCATATAAATATAATCACCGTGGCACCAGATTCAGCTGCTCCACCACATTTGACATGTGACGTCAACGGCCAAAAGGCCTGCTGACATCCCGTAAACCGGTCACATGGGCTTCTAATGTAGCAGCCCCCGACAGGTTTACGGGACGTCATATGTGGCCTTTGTGTCAGGCCTTCTATTGGTTGAAGTGGTCACATGGGTAAACAATCCACGTCACCGCTGCAGACCAAGTAAATAGAAGACCAGAGGTCTACAGGGGTTATCCCATGAATTAAAGATTACTTCCTAATCATTCTGTCCTTCCTGGTTGTTGCTGACAAGGACCTGTGACTTCTCCAGCCAATCACTAGCCACAGCAGTGACCTTCTAACCAGCCATTGGCTGCAGCAGTCACATGTTGTGGTCAGCAGCAACCAGGAAGGATAGAGTGACTGTGAAGCAATTTTAGGTAATGAGAGAACCCCTTTAACCTTTATTGTACTATCAATTAAAATATACCTTTAGTTTCAATATAAGATGAAACAGACAAATATAATTAAGGGGTTATTATGCATACTGGCAAACAATAAGAGGGGTTGTCCAGTTGTGAACTATTGATGGCCCATCCTCATGATACATTATCAATAGTAGATCAGAGGTGGGCTGAGCTGAGCTGATTTCTGCAGACAGCTCCATTCTCACTGCAGTGGTCAGGTTTGGCATTACTGGAAAAGTTCCCATTGAAGTGAATACCTCGTGGGTGGTTTGACCCTACAGCGAGATCCACCTCTTCATAGAGACACCGCAATGTTGAGAACAAGTGACTACCAGCCTATGGGAATATTGAACAAAAACTGATAAAAAGGGCTTCATATGTAGACCTACTGTGGTGAATGGGACACCCTGCTAATGAGAGCTGCTAACCTCATCAACTGTGAGAACCGTCAATCACCTTTAAATGTCAGGGTTGCGGCCCGCTCTACTACTGAGGCTGTTCTACCTGAAGCCAATGGCCAGACCAGATGTACAAACTGAAGACGGAGCACTTCTTGGTGCACACCAGAGCACAGGATAAGGTAAGTAATCCTTTATTCTCAGCTGCACAAGTGAAGAGAGATGAATGTGTTTCAAGACCGAATAGGTGCCTTCATCAGGTATCGTGCCAATGATTGGTGGTGACTCGCTGTACCGTGGTGTGTGCCAAGAAGCGCTCCGGTCTTCAGTTTGCGTGTCTAGCCTAAGGGCCTGTTCACATCTTATTTTCTTCTCCTCTGCAGGGTTCTGCTAGAGGTTTCCAGTAGGTCTACATTTCAGCAGCTTTCCATTTCTTTATAGTATTTCAGGGTGGAAAGAACAACGTTGGCCATCTTGTTACTCTTTCCAGCTTAAAATGCTGGAAACAAACTGAAAGCCAATGAAACGAAGACCAACTGGTCTATTTGAGCAGGTTTTATTATGGAAGCACTGGCGTAACTATAAGGGAAGCAGGGGATGTCGTTGCACCCGGGCCCAGGAGCTTTACGGGGCCCATAAGGCCTCTCCTCTCCATATAGGGAGCCCAGTACTATGAATAAAGCATTATAGTTGGGGGTCCTTTTACAGGTTTTGCTTTGCATTGGGGCCCAGGAGCTTCACCTTATGCCTCTGCGTTAAGGGGTTAAGAGAAGTTGGGGTCCTCAAGATACATTTTTGCACCCTGGCCCATGAGTCTTTAGCTACGCCCCTGTATGGAAGCCTAAAGATTCTGTCCAGATTTCTGTGATGGAACCCAGCAGTGGAGAAGAAAACGAACAATGGCCAAGCCCTAAGGGTCATTCCAGGCTTCATTGGGAGTAAGTGCTAAGTCCTATCAGCCTAAAGGATGATGATGGGAGGCAAATGTTGACTCTTTGTATGGAGCCGCTTTCTTTTATTGACGCCCCTCATCTGCCCTTCAAAACACAGTTTGCACAAACATAAGGCATTTGGACTATTTTTCCCTCCTTTAATAAATGTTCTCGGAGATGTAATCTATTCACTGTAATCTGTTTTATGTTGAAATATGTAGCAGCAGAAGTCGTCGGCAAGCAGATGTTTGTACGAAATCCTGTAGAGTAACTGGCATTGAATAGTTAGACGGTATATTCATAGGACGCCGGCGAGAACCATTGTTGACTTTGCCTGTGCAGCATTCAGCGACACTAATTAGCCAAGAATTATAAGAACACTAGTCAAGATAATTATGAGCATACATCATAATCACTATAGGGATATATACAGAAGAAGAGGGAGTTGAAAGATAAAGTATTTAGCTTAGGAGGCTATTAATCTGCGGGAACCATAAAAGGGAAGCGGAATTACAGAACAAGCACAGGAGGATATCGAATGTACCGTCCAGATGTAATGAACTTCACCAATGATAGAAGACAAACAAGATATTGTAGAAGCCGGGTTTGGGCTTTGCATATTTTTGTACGAGCTGAAGAATCGGACTGCTGGTCTGTCTTTTATTAGGGAAGGGCGGCATTTTTGGGGTATGAAAAGGACATTGACACAAAGTATCGTACTAGCGGTAATCCGTGCGTTATGTACAGCCTTACATTCCATTGAATTTAGGAATATGTATCACCTGATATTGTGAGGGGATTAGCTTGGGATCGCCTTTGCTGGGATCAAAGTGCACGCCTCTCTAAGGCCGGGCTCATACGATCGGGTCGGATTCCGCATGCGATAGGCCCGCAGCAGATTCTGGCTATGAGCCAGGCCAGTGACTCTGTGTATGGTGCATAATTGTAATGCATATGACCATGAAGGCACGCAAGCACTCATGCGCAGTACACATTTTATTTGTTTGTATTCCCGCAACCTGACAGTAAGAATTGTCACAAAGTCGTGTCTATTAGCTGTTCTTCAATTTACAAAATGGCAGCAATAAAACCCGTTACCCGGGACAAGTCTGACGTTAGCAGAAATTGTACATTAAAAGCAGAAAAATGAGAAGAAAGAGAGGAATTTGACAATAATAAATTGTTGATAAACAGAAATTCACAGATAAAAAACAATCTCATAAATATATGAAATAATAAATAAACTATATTAACTAGAGATGAGCGAGCACCAAAATGTTCGGGTGCTCGTTACTCGGGACGAACTTTTCGCGATGCTCGAGGGTTCGTTTCGAGTAACGAACCCCATTGAAGTCAATGGGCGACGCGAGCATTTTTGTATGTCGCCGATGCTCGCTAAGGTTTTCATTTGTGAAAATCTGGGCAATTCAAGAAAGTGATGGGAACGACACAGAAACGGATAGGGCAAGCGAGGGGCTACATGTTGGGCTGCATCTCAAGTTCACAGGTCCCACTATTAAGCCACAATAGTGGCAAGACTGAGACCCCCCCCCCCCCGCACTGTCAGCATAACGATCGTTCTCCTCTGCCATAGCAGTAACAGCTGTGGCAGAGAAGAACGATGTTAGCCCATTGAATTCAATGGAGCCGGCAATACAGCCGGCTCCATTGAAAGCAATGGGCTGCCGGCGCGCGCGGGATGAATTGTCGGGAAGGGCTTAAATATATAAGCCCTTCCCTGCAATTCATCCAGAAATGTGTAAAAATAAAAAAAATATATATACTCACCTTGTCCCGGCAGACGGAGTTCAGCGCAGCCGGCCTGCAGTGGGTGTGAAGGGGGTGTGAATCTGACATGCCCCTGATTGGCTCAGCGCTGAGCCAATCAGAGGCAGGTCTCACTCACACCCATTCATGAATTCATTGCCGACTCCATTGAATTCAATGGGCTAACATCGTTCTGCCGGGACAAGGTGAGTATATTTTTTTTTTTTACTTTTTACACATTTTAGGATGATTTTCAGGTAAGGGCTTATATATTTAAGCCCTTCCCGACAATTCATCCCGCGATCGCCGGCAGCCCATTGCTTTCAATGGAGCCGGCTGTATTGCCGGCTCCATTGAATTCAATGGTCAGTGCTCGTTTAATCGAGACGAGTACCGCGTGGTGCTCATCTCGAGTAACGAGCATCTCGAGCACCCTAATACTCGAACGAGCATCAAGCTCGGACGAGTATGCTCGCTCATCTCTAGTATTAACCCCTTAGTGCCGTGGCCTATTTTGGCCCAAAGGACTCAACAATTTTTGGGGGATTTTCATTTCCTCTTTTCAGAAGCCATAGTCTTTTCTATTTTTCCGTTGGCCGTTTAGGGACTTGTAGTTTTTACTAATATAATGTATTGGAAACGTTTTATTCATTTGTTTTGGAGGGCAGAGAAAGAAAATACATCAATTCCGCCATCGTTTTTTCTTTACAGCATTAATTATGCGGCATAAGGGCTCACACCCACCGGTGATCCGTTATCCCTGTGATGTGAGAGGGAGTGAAAACGCATCATAATGAAACCAATGATTTTTAATGGTTTCATTCTCATTAGCGATGTTTTCACTGTAACCTCGCATCGCAAAGAAGAATCTGCAATATCGCCCATTGTCTTCAATGCGCTCCCTTGACACAGCTGTGGCAGTGGTCCGCGATGCTATCCCATTGCTTTCAATGGGGCCGGTGCTGCTTCAGCCTCATTGAAAGCAATGCAATGAAGGCTACCACCGCGGCAATGATTTTTGGGGAAGGGCTTGAAACATAAACCCTTATGTTAAAGATTAACTCATCTATGGCTCTTCTCTCCGGCCCCGGTAGTCGTGTTCTGTGTTCTGAAGGCCAGGGATTGATAAAATCCCCGCCTCCAGAAAGCGCTGCCTCTGATTGGCTGAGCACTGTGGCGCATTGAATGACAGCTGAGTGCTGCCGCTGGCCCTATTGAAGACATTGGGCGATATCGCAGATTCTTCTTTGCGATGCGACGTTACAGTGAAAACATCGCTAATGAGAATGAAACCATTAAAAATCATTGGTTTCATTATGATGCGTTTTCACTCCCTCTCGCATCACAAGGATATCGTATCGCCAGTGGGTGTGAGCCCGAAATTACATTTTTTTTCTGCATTTCAGTAGGATTGTGGCCACACCAAAATTAGTCATTTGTATCACTCCATTTGAAGTCCGCTAACTGTTATTCCTCCATGGACGGCGCTCTGGGAAGGCTTGTCTTTAGCGTGAAGAGTTGTAGTTTTTAGTAGCACAATTTTGGGGTACGTACGTTTTTGGGAGGCAAAATGACCAAAATAAGCTTTCTAAGTTATTTTTTTCTCGGTTTTTGCCATGCAGGATACATAGTGTGTTTAAGTGACGGTCGTTACAGATACGATGACACCAAATATGTGGGATTTTTAAAATGTTTTATTTTTGTATACAAACGAAGAAGGTGTGTTTTTTTAACATGTTTTCTTTACACTATTTTTTATGTTCCTGTAGGGCCCTAGACCCTAACAGCTCCGATCACTATGATAATGCACTGGAGTACTTCTATACGGCAATACTTTATTGCTTACTATAGTGATCATGGGCCACGACAGGCCGGGACACTAGTGTCTGCCATCCGGTTACCATGACAAGCCATCGGGCCGATGAGGGAGGCGTCCAGCCTTAACATGCCACAGTGTACGTTAATCGCAGCATATACAGGGTTAACAACAGGGATCGCTGTTCTAACTGATCCCAGCTGTTGCAGCAGAAGGGCAGCTGTCAATCACTCCCGGCTTCCACTACAGGATGGCACAGACTTACATCTGAGTCCGCGCCATCTATGGGACGTATGTTTACATCCTCTTGGGTAAAGCTCCCCCAGCCGGGATGTAAATATGGTGGACTTATTAGTGGGTAATTATGATTGTTTTGGTTCGGACGCCGGTGCCCTTGGGCACGAATTGTAGTAGTGGGGTGCTGAATAACACACGGAGGCAGATATTCCGCTTAACTTGTAGTAAACACGGTGTTACTCTTAAGTCAGACGGGGAGATGAGGTGATTCTCTTCAACACAAACAGTGAGTAACAAATGAGATCTCCAGCGAACAACCAGTGAACTACATACACTATGCAACAATGAGGATACCTGTGTATAACACGTTTGTATACTGGGAGCTGACTCTGAATTTCTTTTCTCTATCCCTCTTCATAGCCACATCCCTTTTTCTCTTTATCTCCCTCTCTTCATCTCAGCTCTCTCTCTCTTCTCTCTCCTGTCCTCTTCATCTCAGTATCTCCTCTTCTCCTCACTGTGACAGCAGACTTTCCTCTACTCACTGTCACTGCTGACTCTCCTTCTCTGCTTCTCTCTGTTTCTCCGCTTCTCTGCTTCTCCCTTTCTTCTGCCATTCTTCTTCCTCCTGCGACCGTTGTGTCCCCCTATATATCGTCTCAGTCACCTGACCAGTCTGTCTGCAGCCAATCACAATCTATTTGGTTGCTAGGCTACCTGCATCACCGGAGTCTCTAGGCATTTTCTCTTTCCTGTGCAGCTGAATAAAAATGATCTAGCTGGTTGCTAGGTTACCTGCATCACCTGTGCATAATGACTGAGATTATATATATATATATATATATAGTGGGTATAAAATGTCTACACACCCCTGTAATAAAGCCAGGTTTTTGTCATGTTAAAAAATACGCCAAAGATGAGACCTTTCAGATTTGTTTCCCCTCCCATGTGACCCATTATCTGTACAATCCTATTGAATAACAAACTGAAATCATTTGGGGTTTAAAATAAAAAAAACAACTAAAATAATGTGTTTGCATAAATAAGCACACCCTAAAACAAATCCTCTGTTGATGTAACCTGTGACACTATGGCAGCATTCAGTCTTTTTGGGTCAGTGTCTATCAGGATGGCACATCTTGACTTGGTAATTTTGCCCCCATCTTCCTTGCAGAAGCTCAAAATCTATCAGATTGCAAGGGCATCTCGTGTGTAACGCCCTCTACAGGTCACCCACAGATCTACAATGGCATTCAGGTCTGGGATCTGGCTGGGCCATTCTTTTGTTGATTTGGAAGTCAGCTTTGGGTGGTTGTTGTGCTGACACATGCACTACTACTTGCCAGGAACTTCTGCAGCTTCTTTAATGTTGGTGTCGGCCTCTTGGCCTCATAGACCAGTTTCCTTCTGGTCTTTTCATCACTTTTTGGGGACATCCAGTTCTTCGTGATGTCACTGTTGGGCCATCAATCCCCTTTTTGCTGACAATCTCCACTCTCCCCCATGGTATATGTAATATCTTGGAGATATTTTGGTCCCGTCTCTTGACTAACACCTTCCAACAATCAGACCCCTTTGATGTGCTGGAAGATCGTTACCGACCAACTAAAAAAATCTCAAGAAAATCCTCCTAGAAGAGACAAACTTTATATGGGGGACCCAGAATCCCTGTAAATACTGGCAGCGGAGTGCAGACTGCTATCTATCAGGAGGTTACATGTGATTGAATAATTCTGAACTCAACCACATCCCCAAATATTACAGTTTTGATATTTTTATTTTTTCCACCCTAAAAGATTTCAGTTTGTTTTTAAATGGAATTGTACAGATAACGGGTCACATGGAGGGGGGATTTTTTGATATGACAAAAACCTGGCATTTTAACATGAGTGTGTAGACTTTTATATCCACTGTAGGTGTCACCTCTCAGTGTAATCCTGCCTGTGATGATAAGATGATGGCTCACATGTTTCCTCTACAGAACAGCTTGAGTGCTCACAATGAAAAAAGCTAGATTTTAGGATTTTGGCTTTTTTAAACATAATACGTGACTTCAAAAATAATAAAAAATCACCAAAAATCCCTAAAAAATGGTTGAACATAAAATCTTGATTTATGCAAGAAGTCATTTCCTAATAACACATCCCCTTTAAAGGATATATCCCACAAACTGAATTTTATCAGCTATCCACAGGCCATCCAAAGTTTGATTGGTGGGGTTCTCACCACTGAGACCCTCATTCATGTTAAGAATTGGGATCCCATGTCCACCTCTCCTCCTCACTGTGAACTCACCATACCCCCCCCCCCCCCCAGATTGATAAGGAGATTGAATATAGCAGCGGCTCTCCATTCATTTCAATGGGGCTAACTGAAATAGCGGAGTAACAGCTCTGAGCTATCTCCGGTAATCCCATTGAAAATTAATGAAGTAACACGGCACATGTGCGACCACCACTCCATTCAGTCTCCTCCCCACTGCAGATTCACTGCACTCCCCACATTGAGGAGGAGAGAGGGACGCAAGACCACCATTCTCGGAACTGGTGGAGGTCTCTGCAATGAACCCCACCGATCAGACTTTTATCTCCTATCCTTTGGTATTTTGAGAATACCCCTTTAAGGATTCCAACTGCTCAGATTACAAAATCAAAACATTCTCACTCCATCAGGTTAACAGATGCGCATGTTAAATGTATACTTTTTTTAAAACATGGGAGCTTACAGGTGATGGATGGCTGACAGACAGCATCCACTGGAGTCATTTTGTCACAGCCTACGCCATCTCATGACACTCGTAGGGAGATACCGGGCCAAGAAAAATGTGAAGGGTTTTCTGGTGGTACTTATATTTTCCCTGGATGCTAGCACATGTGCGAAAGAACAATTGGAGCTATACTCCACTGCACCATGCCCTGGCCGCCCCAGTCCTCTCCAGCCTCCGCGTACTTCTAGATAGTGTGCTAGGTTCATGACTGCTACAACTAATCACTGGGTTGAACACGGATACTGTGAACCTAAGTGATTGGCCGGAGTACTCACAAATGGTAATATAATCATACTACTAAGAAGTATGCTAAGACCAGATGGAAATAAAGCAGTGAGGGTGCAGAACAGTATTGTCCTTCTACATCAAAATTACTGACTGGGTGGTTCAGGGAAATGCGGTGGATATAGTATATCTTGACTTTAGTAAAGCATTTGACAAAGTATCTCAAACCATACTTATTGGTGAAATGACCAAATATGAGATTGACAAGGCAACTGTTAGGTGGATTCACAAATGGCTGAGTGATCAAAGAGGGGTCATAACTGGCTGCACATCCAAGTGGAAGAATGTATCAAGTGGGGACCACAAGGCTCTGTCCTGGGCCCAGTGTTGGTCAACATTGTTATAAATGATCTGGAGGAGGGAATTGGTGGGAAACTGATTAAACTGATGACACAAAGCTAGGAGGGATAGCTAACACTAGAGAAGAGAGAGAGGATTCACAGTAACATTGTGTGTAAGGCTGAAAAAAAGACATATGTCTGTCTAGTTCAGCCTATTACCTCCCCACCCCCTCCCAATGCTGATCCAGAGGAAGGCAAAAAAAAAATATGAGGTAGAAGCCAATTTTTCTCATTTAAAGGGAAAAAAATAATTTCTGACTCCAATTTGGTAATCAAAATAATCCTTTCTGAGTAATCAGTGATATAACATGTAAAATGGTTACAGTGCTTGGTATAATAGAGGATGGGAGAGATCTCTGTACTGACCCCTGATATATCTATACATAGTTATTAGAGCGCCCCCTTGTTACAGTCCTGGGTATAATAGATGATGGGAGAGATCTCTGTACTGACCCCTGATATATCTATACATAGTTATTAGAGCGCCCCCTTGTTACAGTCCTGGGTATAATAGATGATGGGAGAGATCTCTGTACTGACCCCTGATATATCTATACATAGTTATTAGAGCGCCCCCTTGTTACAGTCCTTGGTATAATAGATGATGGGAGAGATCTCTGTACTGACCCCTGATACATTATACATAGTTATTAGAGTGCCCCCTTGTTACAGTCCTGGGTATAATAGATGATGGGAGAGATCTCTGTACTGACCTCTGATATATTATACATAGTTATTACAGTGCCCCCTTGTTACAGTCCTGGGTATAATAGATGATGGGAGAGATCTCTGTACTGACCCCTGATATATTATACATAGTTATTAGAGCGCCCCCTTGTTACAGTCCTGGGTATAATAGATGATGGGAGAGATCTCTGTACTGACCCCTGATATATCTATATATAGTTATTAGAGTGCCCCCTTGTTACAGTCCTGGGTATAATAGATGATGGGAGAGATCTCTGTACTGACCCCTGATATATCTATACATAGTTAGTAGAGCGCCCCCTTGTTACAGTCCTGGGTATAATAGATGATGGGAGAGATCTCTGTACTGACCCCTGATATATTATACATAGTTATTAGAGCGCCCCCTTGTTACAGTCCTGGGTATAATAGATGATGGGAGAGATCTCTGTACTGACCCCTGATATATCTATATATAGTTATTAGAGTGCCCCCTTGTTATAGTCCTGGGTATAATAAATCATGGGATAGATCTCTGTACTGACCACAGATAAATCTATACATAGTTATTAGAGCGCCCCTTCTTACAGTCCTGAGTATAATAGATGATGGGAGAGATCTCTGTACTGACCCCTGATATATCTATATATAGTTATTAGAGCGCCCCCTTGTTATAGTCCTGGGTATAATAGATGATGGGAGAGATCTCTGTACTGACCCCTGATATACATAGTTATTAGAGCGCCCCCTTGTTACAGTCCTGAGTATAATAGATGATGGGAGAAATCTCTGTACTGACCCCTGATATATTATACATAGTTATTAGAGTGCCCCCTTGTTACAGTCCTGGGTATAATTGATGATGGTAGAAATCTCTGTACTGACCCCTGATATATTATGCATAGTTATTAGAGCGCCCCCTTGTTACAGTCCTGAATATAATAGATGATGGGAGAGATCTCTGTACTGACCCCTGATATATCCATACATAGTTATTAGAGTGCCCCCTTGTTATAGTCCTGGGTATAACAGATGATGGGAGAGATCTCTGTACTGACCCCTGATATATCTATACATAGTTATTAGAACGCCCCCTTGTTACAATCCTGGGTATAAATAGATGGAAGGGATCTCTGTACTGGTCACTGATATATCTATACATAGTTATTAGAGCGCCCCCTTGTTACAGTCATGGGCATATTAGATGATGAGAGAGATCTCTGTACTGTCCCCTGATATATTATACATAGTTATTAGAGCACCCCATGTTATAGTCCTGCGTATAATGGATGATGGGAGGGATCTCTGTACTGACTCCTGATATATTATACATAGTTATTAGAGCGCCCTCTTGTTACAGTCCTAGGTATAATAGATGATGGGAGAGATCTCTGTACTAACCCCTGATATATTATACATAGTTATTAGGTCGCCTCTAAGCTGTCTTTTTCTAAACTAAATAATCCCAATTTTGATAACCTCTCTGGGTATTGTAGTCCGCCAATTCAATTTATTATTTCAGTTGCCCGCTTTGTACCCGCTCAAGCTCTGATATGTCCTTCTTGAGTACCGGTGCCCCAAACAGTCCCTAATACTCCAAGTGTGGTTTGACCAGTGACTTCTAAAGAGGAAGAGCAATGTTCTCATCATTCGCCCCTAGACCTCTTTTAGCAGCTGCCTGACACTGGTTGCTCCAGTTAAGTTTACAGTTATAAGATCCCCAAGTCTTTTTTCATGTGGTTTCCTATATAGTATGTAATGGTGACATGTATTTCTCTGCCCATGTGCAGTCACTATAGAGTCTTTAAATATAAGAAACAAGGGTCTCTCTATCACATTATTTATTCCAATTGGGACCCGGTGATTTGTCTATTTTAATCTTTTTAAGGCGGCTCTGTACTTCTTCCTGGGTTAGACTGCTGACATTTAGTGGAGAGTTTACTTTATCACTTTGCATCTCATCTGACATTTCATTTTCCTCTCTGAATACACTGCAGAAAAAGCTATTTCATAGATTTGTTTTCTCTTCATCAGCCTCTACAATTTCTCCTACATTATTTATTAAAGGGCCAACACTTTCAGTATTAATTTTTTTCCTATTTATATAGTTGAAGAACAGTTTAGGGTTAGTTTCCCAAGTGCCCCTCAACTTGCACCCCTGTTATTCTGCAGGTCTGTTGCTTAATATTAAGTTTAAAATGGCCATTCCTCTAGTTGGGTCCAGTACAAGTTGGGGAAGGTAATTATCTTTATTTATTAACAGAAACGTGTTACCTTTCTGAGATCTGCAGGTTTCAGCTTCCCAGTGTATACCCGGATAATTAAAGTCCCACTTAATAATCAGCTCATTGTGATTTGCTGCCATTTCTATTTGCCTCAGTAATAAATTTTCAGTAGCTTCTGTTATATATGGTGCCTATAGCAAACACCTATGAGGATAATATTATTGTTTTTCCCCCCATGTATCTCTACACATATAGAAACCACCTTTTCATCTTCCTTGCACATATCTCCCTGTAGTGTGGTCTTTAAACAGGATTTTACATAAAGATAAACCCCTCCCCTTTTTTCATTTTTTTACAATTCCTTCTGAATAGACTATAACCCTGTAAGTTCACCACACAGTTACAGCTTTCATCCAACCAGGTCTCAGTTCTTCCTGCTATGTTGAAGCTTTCCCAGACATTATTACTTCCAGTTCGTCAACCTTATTTATCAGTCTTCCAGTATTAGTCACCTTATTGGTCACACTTCTGGCATCACCATACAGTTTAGACGGTTTTGGTTATTTTTTGTTTTAAGTGAATCCCTATTAACTGTTCTACCAATTCTAACTGTATTAACCCCTCCTACAGCTCCACCCCCATTTTCATTACTTAGTCCCAGGGCACTGTCGGGACAAGCTTGAACAGTGGTCTGAAACTAATAGAATGAAATTGAAACAAGAGAAATGCAAAGTCCTACATCTGGGCAAGAAAAATAAAAACCACATAAAGAATTGAAGAAATTGGGCTAAGTAACAGTATATATGAAAATTGATTTGAGTAAGCTAATAGATCATAGACTGAACATGAGTCAACAATGTGATGCAGGAGCCAAAAAGGAAAACACAATTCTGGGATGTATAAGAGAAGCATAGAGTCTAGATCAAGTGAGGTCATTATCCCCTCTACTCTTCCTTAGTCAGACATCATCTGGAATACTGGGTCCAGTTCTGGGCACCCCACTTTATAAAAGACATAGACAAACTGGAGCAAGTTCAGAGAAGAGTTACCAAGATCGTGAGCAGTCTGCAAATCATGTCCTATGAGGAACGGTTAAAGGATCTGGGAATGATTAGCAGAAGAGAAGGCTGAGAGGAGACTTAATAGCTGTCTACAAATATCTGAAGGGCTGTCACAGTGCAGAGGGATCAGCCCTATTCTCATCTGCACAAGGAAACACTAGAAGCAATGGGATGAAACTGAAAGGGAAGAGACACAGATTAGATATTAGACAGTGAGGGGGATCAATGAGTGGAACAGGTTGCCATGGGAGGTGCTGAGTTCTCCTTCAATGGAAGTGTTCAGAAGCTGGAGAGACATCTGTCTGGGATTATTTAGTGATCCTGCATTGAGCAGGGGGTTGGACCCGATGACCTTGGTAATCCCTTTCAACTCTACAATTCCATGTAGCACTGGAAAACTCATCCTCACTGCAATGCTTGTATACTGAATTTCTTCAAAGGGTTGTCAGATTTTCAAAAAACCATTTGGATATTTTGAGCTAATAAATAAGAGTCCCTGGTTTGAGACGCCCATCATGTTGCTAACAGTCTCGATTTTTGACAATACGTTTCCTATAAGACTCCTATAATGTCACATATATTATTGGAATTATATATCACCTGATATTGTCCATTGGTCAAATCCAGTGTAATATCCAGGCCTTTCTCAAAGTCCGATGCAGATAAAATAGAAGAAATCCATGTGGTCTGAAGATCGTTATCATTCATGTAAGATGCCGGGTGTGCATCTCGATTTAGCCTTAATACATTATCCTTTGTTGTGTTGTAAACCCCATTCGGAAGACAGGTCCTTCCTTCCAGGGGGTAGAGGCGTGGGTGGCTGCTGGGACATCTGCATTCTGACTGAATGGGCACTTCAAGAAACTTTTCAGAAAACACTTCCAAGATTTCTCTGTTGAAAATCAAAGCAAGGTTATCCGAGAAATAAATCTACACCGATAAAATAAGCAACTGATAAGGAGGGAAACGTAGATCAATGCATCTTGTAATTAAAGGACTCGTGAGTTTAGAGGTGACAGAAAAGATGAGCAGAAGGATGTTTCTCAATGACCACGCTGAAGACTGGAGTTATAGATCGACCGCTGGGGTCTGTGGGAATCAGAAGAAGACGTTTGTCAAGTACTGTTTGCTATCACATCTCCATTTATATGTTTACTCAATGGCAGACAAACCACAGGTACCAGGCTCTGACAAACCCATAAAAAATCTATGGTCTGACCTTTAAAGGGGTCTACTAGTACTACAAAATTGATAGTTTATCTTTAGACTAGTCCATCATAATTGGTAGGGGTCCAACTGCAAGCACCCCCACCACTGCTCCACCAATCTGCTGACTTCCTTGTTTACCAAGCACAGTGTCATACTTTTGATAGTTAATGCCAGAAGGAAAAGTAAGGTAGAGCCAGGAGCATACATAGAAATCCTGGGCCCATTGCAAAACCTAAAACTAGGTCCCCCCACGATAAAAAAAAAATATTAGAGGCAGCATATTTATCATGTGGTGGGCTTAGATACAGTGGTTCAACTTAAGGATAACCCTAAATAATGCAGTCACCATATAATAGTCAGATACCAGTTCTACACAGTGATTACAGTGCAGTTACCTCCAGGTAACGTCTTTTCTGATTAGTGAACCCCATTTTTGTTCCTTATTTTGGCCTAGATGACCATGAAGGTTTCCTCCAACCATGACTCATGTTTGTGCACACTTAAAATCCTACCACTACCCCAATAAACATCTCAGCACCCCCCAAAGTACTAGTGTCCCCTACATGGTCTTCCATGGCACTGCTGTTCCCACTGTGGCAAAGCAATGGTGCCCCCCCCTGTGGTCCATCAAACATCTCCCTTGTGGACCCCCCAAAGTACTGGTTTTCCCACCGTGGTCCCTCAAAATAGCTTGAGTCTTCCCTGTGGCACTGGTGTCCTCTTGTGCTTCCCAAAGCAGTGGTGTTCCCTTGTGGCCCATCAAAGTACTGGTGTCCCCCTTTTGGGAGCTTCCCATATCACTGGTTTTCCCCTTTGCCTCCCTCTCCTCTGAACATCCAGCAGCATGAGCTTCACTTATAGAGCCTCACGCTGCTTTCAGTTCATGCAGGCTGTTCCTTTCCCCTCTCTCAGCAGTACTACACCAAGAGCAGGATAGGATGGGGGACAGCCTGCATGGACCGAGAGCACTATGAATGTAGTGAAGCTTATGCTGCTGGACTTTCAGGAGAATGAGAAAGCAAGTTAGCAATGGGACAGGGAGTGGGGCCATTCGGCCCTGGGCTCCCTTGTATTACAGGCCCCACAACAGTTGTGTAATCTGCCTACATTGGCGGCACACCAATGGGTGCAGCTTCCCTGAGGATAAGTGAGCTAGGTGAACTGTGAGTCTCAGCATCCCTACAGGGAGTTGTGTATCAATTCCATAATTGGTGTAAAACCAATTGGATAAAAGCTAAAGTTCATCCAGCCCTAAAGGATGCCTCACTAGAAGGGTTGGGGTATTTAAAATGGAAGATCTAGAGGTTAAATACTGGGGTTCTCTAGACCTTGGGTGCATGCCAAAGCCTCCCCTCTCCACATATACATGTACCTCCAACTTTAATAACGCCAAAATTATTAAAGAAGAGGCTTGCTTACCTCAAAACGTGTCACCGTTATCCCATGCTTTTGTAATACTCAATAAGGTCGTGCCATAATATCAGTATTTTTTTTCAAATTCTTTGTGTTTTTCAGTATAGAACTACGATTTAACATTGTCCAAATGCAGCAAGATACATGTTTACATATTTTCACGGGCCTTTCCCTGACAACAGACATAAGATGGGACCGGATATGGGCCGCATCATGGAACATTGAAAAGAATTAGAACCAGTAAACTAATTTAGTGTTAAACTTAAATATTCCCTTAAAAGGGAGTTGTCTGCTAGGTCTCAGTAACCAGGAGAGGAGGGGGTAGGCTACAAAGGGGAAGAGGAGGGCATAGGGGTATAAGGGAAGGGGAGGGATACACACCAGGAAGAGAAGAAAGGGAAAGGTAAGGTCCTCCATCTCCATGGTCTTACGGATCAGTTGGGACCACATTGAAATAGGGAGAGGTGATGTTTTTTCGCCACAGTTTTGGGACGCAGGCCTTTGCTGCGTTAACCAGATGTCTCACCACATAGTGCCTGTGGGAATACTCGGGGATATCACTGAGATGCAGGAAGAAGAGTGCAGGTGATTTTGGGAGTACAAAATCGGTAAATTTGGAGGTAATGCGCCATACCTCAAACCAGACACCCGCCAACAACGGGCTATCCCAAAATACGTGTAATAAGGTCCCCTGGCTTGTGCCGCATCTCCAGAAAAGTGGGGAAACAGCTGGTATCATTTTATGTCATCGTGAGGGCACTATGTACCAACGAGAGAGGATCTTGAATCCCATTTCCTGAATCTTACTTGAGATGGTGTAGACTTTAGATAACTGCTCGGGTGTAATCGAAGTCAACAAATCTTTTTCCTAAGCTAGGACAAATGATGGTGGCGGGGCCTCTACATGCGTCATGAATATGTTGTATGTATGTGAAAGGGTGTGGAAGGAGGGACCTGCCCCACTACAGAGTTGCTCAAATAGAGTCTTTGCTTGTGAAAGTAAGGAAAGAAGAAAATGTCTAATTTGAAGGATTTGCCAGCGAGATCCACAGCTTATAATCTGTGTACCTATGCCAGTTGACAATTTGCAGTAAATGGGAGGCTTGGTGGTAAACAAGGGCGTAGCTAAAGGCTCATGGGCCCGGGTACAAAAGTTTATCTTGGGGCCCCCCAACTTCTCTTAACCCCTTAATGCAAAGGCGTAACTTGAAGCTCCTGGGCCCCAATGCAAAACCTCTAACAGGGACCCCAACTATAATGCTTTATTCATAGTACTGGGCTCCCTATATGGAGAAGAGAGGTCTTATGGGCCCCCTAAGGCTCCTGGGCCCGGGTGCAACCACATCCTCTGTAGTTATGCCAGTGGTCATAAGCCAACAGGTCTGGTAGGCCAGATAGGCTATGTGGTACTTATCCACCCAGACAAACTTTGTGAGCAGGGAAGATAAGTGTTGGAGGAACATTCTGGGGATGTAATTGGATAAGGCTTGGAGGATATAATATTGAGCACCTGACAAACTAGGAAAAAAGTCCCCTAGTCCAAACAGAAAGGTCATTTTTATTGTTATTTAAGAGGCTCGGGTAGTTGGCTGTGTAGAGATCAGAGGTATCCGCCGTGAAGTAGACCTCCAGGTATTTGATGATGTCTCTGGCCCATCGAATGGAGAAGGAGTTTTTTAGCTTGGAGGCCAGGGAGTGAGATAGGGATATATCGAGTGCTGTCGATTTTTGGTAATTGATTTTGAAATTTGATAGTGGGGCATAAAGATGGAGTTCGTTTAGAAGGTTAGGAAGAGAGATCTGAGAGGCTGAGAGAAAGAACAACAGATCGTCCGCATATGGGGCTACCTTGTGCATAGAACCCCTCATCTGGACACCCCCAATGTTGGCACTGGAACAAATATAGCCGAGGAGTGGCTCCAGGCACAGGATAAAGAGAAGAGGGGAAAGAGGGCATCCCTGTCAAGTATCATTGGAAATTAGAAAAGGAGTGGAAAACTATTTGCTTTAACCAAGGCTGAGGGGGATTAGTCTAAGCTAGAGATCCAGTTCATCATGTTGTGACTTAGTCCCATATGATGAAGGGTTTCTTGCAAGAATTCCCAGTCAATCCTATCAAAAGCTTTATCAGTGTCCGTAGAGAGAAGGCATCGCTCTCAGCATTGTTTAACCTCTGGAGCTTCCATACTTTTGGTAGTGACTATGCCTGGTATTACAGCTCAGTCCTAGCCTCAGCTAATGCCTAAAGTACAGGGCTGAGCCTGGTAAACAATGAAAGGGATACGGCCAGTACAGTTTGCCGATCAATAGGGCTGCCAGAAGTCAGACCTTCAATGAGGTACAATTGATAGCTTTTCCATCAATTTTCTAGTCCTGGAAAAACCCTTTAAAACTAGTTGTTTGATCCCATGAAAACTTACCTGTTTGTAAGAGCCTCCTGATACAACCGGAAATCTTGCATCCTTCCAATAAACTGATCTAAACCTAGAGACATACAAAGTGGGTTACTTGAGGTTCTTCATTAGTGATACGCAAACTTTTAAAAGCTTTGGTTTGGCTGGTCTGCAGAATTTAGGAAAAAGTTCGGTTTGGCCCAAATAGAACCCAATCTTCACCAATATCTCTAATATAGAGGAGGAGGAAAAGGAGGAGAAATTGGAAGAGGAAGAGGAGGAGAAGGAGGAAGCAGAGGAAGAATTTAGTGGGTTCAACCGAAACAAACCAGGGTTAGTGTTGAACTGCACTTTTAGCAATGATCCACCCAAAACATGGTACGACTATTCCGGTTTGTTCAATCAACACTATTCTTAGTAGTTGAAAACTTGAGGTTCATATGAGACTCTGGTCTGTTATGGCCTTGTGGTGGGAACTAATGATAACAGAGACTCATCCTTTATTAGAAAAGTAAGATTCATATTTTCTCTGAAGAACGTTTTGCACCATCCTTTATTCTGATTAGCAAGGTGGTATGGAGGCTGCCTCATTAGGCTGAAGTAATGAGCCAGTCCAGCTGCCACCTTTAATTAGTGAAGAGATAGGTACAATTGTTCTTTAAAGACGTAACATAAAGACTAAAAAGGGTTCTCTGATTCTGCGTGTCTACAGCGTGCTTTAAAGCATTTAGATTTCAATTAATCATACGCCTTCAATAGAAAACTGTTGTGGTACAAACACAAGACTCCTGAAGACACCCGAAAATAAAGGACGTCTTCACTTTCAGGCGAGTGCTGCCAACTGAGAAATATATATTCTGATGCAATAGTATATTTTGAAAGCTGGAATACATACGAGTAGTAGTCATTGAGTCCCTCAAAGCGACCCTCTGGGGTTTATATTACCTGCACTCGTTCTTCTTTGCCCCCCCCCTCCATGTTTTCACCCATCCAAGGTGGACCTAGTAATTTTCTAACCACCTTCTGCACACTGTGCACTGCTCTCTGATTGGCCAGTGGTTTGCACAAAAGCTTTAAAATGTCCTGTCTACATTAACCCTTCTTGGCCCTCGACCACTGGGGATATAAACATTAACTCCATCACTGCCCAGTAACTTCAGGTATCCTGGTAGTAATCTCTTCTCTGCCCTAGACCACCAGGGATTTAGGCATTAACCGTGTCACAACCCTAGACCACCAAGAAGAAAAACATTTATCCCTTCACTGCACTAGACCACCAGGGATGCTAACACTAACTACTGCACTGCACTGTACAAACAGAGATATTGAAATGAACTCCTGCTCTACATTAGATTCCAGATATGTCACCATAAATCCTTTAATTACCTGAGGGTGCTTTCACAAAAGCTGCATGAAAGCCCTTATCACTCTAGACCAGCAGGGATGTTGACATAGAATCCTTTATATGCTAGATCACCAAATTCATCAAATGATTTACCTGGACAATATATAAAACTATATCTGGGCACTACATGGTATTATGCGTCTGGCCATTGAAGAATATGTGTGTGTCCTGTATTGGGAAGTCTATAGCAGAAGGAAGGGCATGTATACCATTTATACTTTGTCCTAGTCTTAAAAAGCTCCCAGCAGCGGGTTCGTAAATGGGATCAATAAGAAATCTTGCATCAAATGCTGTGAGATCGTCTTCAGGTCCGTTGATGAAGAAAGCTATCTTAGTGTGGTGCACCTGTCAGGAAAAAAAAGAATCAATTATACATTTTGAACATATTCATCACCATTTGCCTCCAACCTTGAGCTTAAAATTCTGTGCAGATTCATTTCATAATATAACTGTAAAGTTTTTAAAATTCCAGCTTTCCACCAAAGAGCTCCAAATCCTCCACTTTCCTGCATACAGACATAGAGCACAATTCTAAAATGCTAACTGCCTGCAGCCACCACCAGGGGGAGCCCACAGGCTTACTCTGTATTTGCTCTTATTTTTAATGCATACATGGTTCCCCATAATACTGGAAGCACTTGGGGAGCTTAATGAACACAGATTTGTCATTAAAGGGATTTTCATTGGCTAATAAAAAAAATTGGTGGCGGTCTTAATGCTGAGATCCCCACCGATCCCATATCCCATTCTCCACTGCTGGCTCACCGCAGTCCCGGCAATGGGGAGGAGGCCAAATGTAAGAGTGGTTGAGCCTGCGCAGCATTTGTGTATATAATGAGCAGCATGCGAACTCCGCAGCTTCCACTTAGAGCAACGGTGGTTGAGGCTGCTGCGCTGGATTAGGAGTTACTTAAAGAGGTGACTATGGCTTATTTTTACACATTCCCTATCCCTAATTTTTTTTAATTTCTGACAACTCCTTTAAAGGGAAGCTGTCACCATTGTTATACCTATTAAACCCTCTTTGCCATTTAATAGGTGATAAAATGGGCATTTACATAAGTAGTTATGATCCGGTCTGGTGGGCGTGCTGGACTGTCAGCGGCGGGCTGTCCTGACCATCTCAGGAGGCTTGTGTGCCTCCCCAAACATCAGCCTGCTCTGTGTACACCATTGCTGCAAGTGCCACGAAGAATGTGATCCGCGCATGTGCAGCTCATCTGCCTGATCAGGGCAGCTTCATTAAATCATATGCTCATGCGCCAATCGTGCTGCCTGCGGCACTTCTGCGAGGTTAAGGGAGCGGTGGTGATGACGTGCACAGAGTGGGACGGTGTTCGGGGAGGCATGCAGAGGCCTGAGATGATCAGAACTGCCCACCGCTGATGGTGCGGCACGCCCGGCAGACCGAATGCCGCGCAGGAACATTTAAACCATTGATTTCACAGATATGATCAGACCTGCATGGTTACAAAACTACGTATGTGAATGCCCATTGTATCACCTATTACCCAGTATAGATGTTTTAATAGGTGTAACAAGGGTGACAGGTCCACTTCAGAGGGAACTTCTCAGCATTTTCCACCCTACCAAGCTAATTACCGGAGTGGAGCGGGCTGTTACAGCAATGTCCATAAGTAACCTTGTTCTGTTCTATTTGAAAGCAGACCTTTGTAAAACATGTATCAAGATCTCCCGCCCTGTAGGCCACCATCCGTGGTCTGGTCGGCTGGGGGGGTCCTGACCGCCACTTCTGGCCAGAGTGCTTTTAATAAGCCCACCCACCTCGACTGCTGCGTCCCCTCGTCATCCTCAGAGCGCTTTGATTTCTCACAGACGCAACAGAAGTTTGCAGACCGGCCGATGATCTATCCCGCTTGTTGTCACATTAATCGTTCCATCCATGCATGCCGGACCGCGGACATTATCGTACAGCGCGGGGGATTTTACAAAGGTCTGCTCCTGTAGTTGGTTTAGTAGGGTAGAAACGATGATAGATTCTCTTTAAGCTCAGTGGAACCCTATGAATCCATATACAGTGAACTCCAGCCCCATTCAATGTGCCGATCCAGAACCCCGGAGGTCAGACCCCACTGACCAAACACCGATGACCTTTCCCAAGGATGGTTGATCAATGTCTAAGTCCTGGAGAAACCCCTCTAATGCAACGGTCAAACATCTACGGCAAAACTAATGTTCTATCTGTTTGTTCTTCTGTTTATCTGCTTAGTTTTTGTGCAATTAACTGATTCCACAATTAGTGACCCCCGTGTCTTATCTTCTCCAAAAACACTCAACGTTGCATTTTGAAATTCTATGGCTATAAAGCCAACAAAACGATAACGGTTTTTAGTTTATTCCGCACTTCTATTTTACGAGACTGCAGGCAATCAATGGCGAGGATGTGTCTATTAGAATAAAATAAATCCTCAGCAATAGCAAATTATACTTCCATGATTGTGGCATCCTGATCTGACTCCACAACGCGGCCATTCAACGTTTAATGCCGGGGTATATATTACCTTAAAGGAAACTTGAATTGTCTCCCATTCGTGATTGTTATCAGACAAGCGGGTGCCGTGATCACGGATAAACACTGCAGATGTATTAGTTAAGGGGTGCAAAATTGCTTCTGAGGATCATTATGTCGCTTGTAGATTACATTTCAAACAACATTCCGGACGCTACAAGCTACAATTTCGGTAAATTGTGCATTTTCAAAAACCATTACAATACAGGAAATCACCTCTTTAAGTGAAAAATTAAATCCATCAGTTATTATTTACAGCTTGTAAACATTTGTTTGGGATTTTTTCCGCGCCCCTCGTTTTTTTCTCTTCTCTTACAAAGTGTGAGCCGGCAGTTTATTATAAAAACTTTAAAAAGAAAGAAAATATAAAAGATACAAATAATAAAAGCTTCTATTTCCGGTAAATTTATTAAGTATAAAATAAACTAAAAAAGTGTTCTTGGAATTGTCTTTCTGTAATATTATATTAAACTCCAACCCTCTCATGGCTTTCAGCGCCCCTTTATACCTTTATGCTGATGACGCTCTAATCCACCTCTCTGACCGCACAGACCCTCCATACTTCCCACAAGTCCGCAGTTCGGTGTAACGTTTGATTCTATCTTGTCCTTAAGGCTGAACATACAAACCTTCATCACCTTCTGCCTTCTCCAGTTCAGAGCATTTCTCGGATATGACCGTTCCTCACCTTCAAGTGCCTGCCCTCCTCACCTCCTGCCTGGACTACTGCAACACCTTTCTGTGTGACCTTCCTTCCAACAATCTTGCATCTCTCCAACTCTGCTGCCTGCTCACGATTCCCCAACAGATATTGAGAGAAGACCTGCGGCCATGTCTTAGGACTGGCAATAATTACATCACCTATGAAATACTATGGAAATCCTGAAAACCTGAGCTGTGGGGGGGGGGGGGGGGTCATTAGGATCGGAGTTTGGGAAACACTGATGTAGCGAATTCAGTTCAAAATATTATAGATAGCATAGCTAAGAGCCCGGCTGCAATAGTTTATCTTGGGGCCCCCCAACTTGTCATAACCCTTTACCGCAGAGGCGTAACTTGAAGCTCCTGGGCCCTAATGCAAAACCTGTAACAGGGCCCCCAACTATAATGCTTTATTCATAGCACTGGGCTCCCTATATGGAGAAAAGAGGCCTTATGGGCCCCCTAAGGCTCCTGGACCTAGAGGCAACTGCACCCCCTCTATCCCCTATAGTTACGCCAGTGAATGATATACAAGGCTGTTCACAAACTGTTCTCCCATATATACCTAACATCCTAATACCTCCCACATGTAATCGATATACAACCTGTCCCCTTCATACATCTCTGACCTAATATTGCCATACTTCCCCACATGTAACCTCCGGTCCTCACAAGACCTCCTTCTCTGCTCTTCCCTAGTTTGGCCCTCATACAATTATCTCCACAATTTCTCCTGTGCCTCATCTATTATCCTAATCTTGCGCCCAGCTCATCAGACTCTCTACCACCTTGAAAACCTCCAAAATAACCCATCTCTGCAGAACATCCTACAACCTCCAATGGCTCTGGTGCCACCAGTACAATGGCAGCTTCTCCCCCCGCCTACAGTCTATGTCTTCCTCCCCTGTAGATTGCAAGCCCTTGCGGCCGGTCCTTCCCTCCCTCTGTATCAGTCTGTAACTCATTTCCTTCATGTTTATTGGTTTCCGTATGTAATGTATTTACAGCCCTGTGTTCATTTGTACAGCGCCCAGGAATTAACGGAGCTCTGAGATAAATAAATAATAATAGCAATAATAATAATAATAATAAGATATACAGAAATAATATATAAAACAAGTAAATAAAAAGGAACCCAGACAAGCGCTCGTTCAGCCGCCATTGTATTTTACGTAAGATTAATAAAAGTCAATAAACAAAACAAAAATAGGAAAAATAACAAACCTTTTCAAAATTATATTTTATGTAATGTTATTAAATAAAAAAAGCTAATAAAGCAGCAGAATAAAAACGAACCAAGAGCGGCGAGATTGTGTTTTGTGTAATATTATTAAATATCTGCGTTCTTTACAGCCTGTTACTGTCATGGAGCTGGCGACTGTTATCATTATGAAAGATACAGCCATCCCACTGTGTTATTTGCAACATTATCTCATGTTTTACAACATCTTTGCGCTGCGGAGAGACATACCGCATGAAATATAACTCAGGAGAAACTTCTCAGTGGTGTTAATGCATAAAAAGGATTGTGCTACCATCACCACTGTCTTTACCGCGCCAAACCCTGACGAACAGCCAATTTTCTTTATCACATTAACACAGCCATGAGGGAAACACATTTGTTCAAGTCAACTACACTAAAGATACCATTACCAATGCAGCATATACATGTTTTATATCAGCTGTATTCTCCCAGTATGAGGGAGCAAACAATATATTAACACCACCATGACAGTTTATTTAAGAAAAGAAAATTGTCTCCGCAGAGAGACAGAAGTTAGCAATGTATTGCTAAAGCTCACTGTCACCAATCTAATAAAGGCCATAATTCTTCAGCAGCCTTCTTTATAGCGGGAAACACTCCGGTGATAGTCCTGTCATATCATTCAAAATAAAAAGCTTCTTTTGGAACTTTAACTAGACCTTTGAAAAACAAAGATTATTAGGATTTTTTCCCCTCATTTTTTGGGGGACGTAACAAAAAAAAAATAAATGATTTTAGCAACTAAGATTTTTGTAATTAAAAAAAGAAAAAGATTTAAAAAAAAAATAAAAAAATTCGTCCGGCCGTTCTTGGGTCGGTTATCATAGATTACAAATAATAAAAGGCTGGTGCTTTATGAGGTCGGGGAAGTCTGGGAGCCGTGATGTATCGGCACACGCACGGCGCTGCTGATAGAAGCGTTTTTATTAATGTTGGTAACCAAGAAAGGCTAGAGCGCTCCATAATTCTACTTGAGAGATGAAGAAATGGACATAAGAAATTACCTATGATATCTATATCCACAGCCACTGTCCAATCCGTCTAGGGAGCACCTTATCCAAGGGGCTGGAACTGTTGCTTGACTGGGAGTAACCAAGAGGAAATGTATCCTTTTTGGTTTCCTGAAGACGGTGTTGGACGGTACCGATAGGTCTGACTATGGAAGATCTCCACATATAAAAATAAACATTTGCTTGTTTTTCATCGGCTCCTACAAGCCCTGATGGTTCTCAACCGAACTTTGTACCCAAACTCTTCAGGATCCCACTTGAGATACTGGGGGAGCGGTTTTAAGTTACTGTTGCTCATAGCTTTCATTTAACTATACCGTGTTTCCCATCTTATAATAATTTTTGCCTCAAAAGAGGCGCAGTGTCTTATTTTCAGGGGGTGTCTTATAATACTCACCTAGCAGCCGGGTCCCTCGTGATGGCCAGGAAGCAGTACTTGACTACCCACCTCCAGCAAGCTAATGCTCTGATTGGTTAATCAAGTGCTGCGTCAGCCAATGAGAGGCGGCACTCGATTAACCAAATTACAGCCATTTATTAAATAACATCAGCTTTTATTTTAAGCCCCCCTTCCCCCCCAAAATGGGGGTAGGGCTTATTATTGGGGAAACACAGTAGTAACCCCTAAGAGACACAACCTATTTTGGACCTAAGGACGCAATGAGTTTTGGGGGATTTTATCTCCATTTTTCACATGCCATAACGCTGTCATTTCTCCCCCATCGCGGCCGTATGAGGACTTGTTATTCGGTGGCGAGCTCCAGCTTTGTGGTGCCAGTTTTTAGGTACATCTAATGTATTGTATGACTGCTATTACATTTAGGGCCACGAGAAGCAGCGATTCTGACGTTGTTTGGGGTTTTTTGCAGCATAAATAGCAGGATATACCGTATTTTTTAGGTTTTTCCACTTTTGCACAATTAAAACCCTTATTTTGGAGTTTTATTTATTTTTTCGCATCGCTGCATTCCGAGTCCCATAACTGTTGTATTTCTCCATCAGTGGAGCTCTGGGATGGCTTGTTTTTTGTGTGATGAGCTCCAGTTTTCATTGCTACGTTTCGAGGGCTACACGTTTTTATTACCTTTAGGGCTCTTTCTGATGAGCGCCGTCCCGCACTGTATAGCCGCGAGCAAAGGTTGTGGCGTTACAGCTGTAAGATTGCAGAAACGGGTTAATTCAAGCTGCTTGAAGGAGCTCGTTCACACCATCCGTGGTGCGATCTGCATGTTTTCCAGAAGTCTGTGGTAAGCAGGTAGCAAAAATAGGACAGGTCGCATCTTTGCACGCAGCGCGGAGCTCGAGGCACGCATGGCGCTCACAAGGTCTGTCTTAGAGACAGGCCAGTGGTTACAATTACTGCTTCTGAATGCTTCTGTAGGAAACAATTGTTTCCTACTAGAAGCACTTTCTGTGCGCTCCTAACCAGCGCGCCCGCAGCGCCCGTGTGAGGGAGCCCTTATTGTGCTTTTGGTAGGTGAAATGAGCAAAATAAGCATTGTGCCTCCGTTTTTTTTTTCTTAGTGCATTCAATTTATTGTACAGTTCGTTACAGATGCGATGATACCAAACAGACAGGGGAACGTACACAGATTTTACTATTAAAATTATTGTCCCTGTAGGGGGCTTGAACCTGTGAAGTTATGATCGCTATGATAATACTCAATCTATATATATAAAATTGAATGTATGCGTGTCTGTCTGTCTGTCTGTCTGTCTGTGTGTTTGTCCTTTATGCGCTACTACACCATTCATCCGATCGCCATGAAACTTTGGGAAGTTGTTGAGTGCACTCCTGGGAAGATTATCGGCATAGTACAAATATTCTATGATAAATGGTGCGCGTGCGAGCGTCGTCGACAATTACGCCCCCCCCCCCACGTAGATCGTTCGATTTCCATCGTTGCCACTAATTCTCTCACTTCCCGATGTCGCAGAAACAGGAAATTTGGCACGAGCATTGATTATGTCATAAATAGGAAAAGCTAATGGGTCCCAACTGGATTATTCAATTCTAAGCGCCAAAGAATTAGCGTCCAAATTTTACGTACGGAATCTAATTTTCTCGCTTCCCAATGTCATGGAAACTTGAAATTTGGCACGAGCATTGATTATGTCATAAATAGGAAAAGTTAATGGGTCCCAACTCGATTATTTAATTGTAAGCGCAAAAGAATTAGCGTCCAAATTTTACGTACGGAATGTACTTTTCTCACATATAAACTTGAAATTTGGCACGGGCATTGATTATGCCATAAATAGGAAAAGTTAATGGGTCCCAACTCGATTATTCAATTCTATGCGCAAAACAATTAGCGTCCAAATTTTACGTACGGAATCTAATTCTCTCACTTCCTGATATATATAAATTAATGTCTGTGTGTCTGTCTGTCTGTCCTTTATGCATTACTACACCATTCATCCAATTGCCATGAGACTTTGTGAAGTTGTTGAGTACACTCCTGGGAAGATTACTGGCATAGTACATCTATCCTACGATAGGTGGCGCGCCTGCGAGCGTCGTCAACAGTTATGCCCCCCAGACAAAGATCGTTTGATTTCCATCTCAAGCACAAAAGCAAAAGGCATTACGAGCAACGGGATGAGTGTTCAACCACAAGATGATGCATCCGCCGAACGTATCACAAGACAATTGCTGGATATTGAGAATGCTGAGGTAACATGAAAGCTGTGCTGTGATTGGTTGTTATATATTATACTGAGGTAAAATGAAAGCTGTGCTGTGATTGGTTGTTATATATTATACTGCTGAGGTAACATGAAAGCTGTGCTGTGATTGGTTGTTATATATTATACTGCTGAGGTAACATGAAAGCTGCGCTGTGATTGGTTGTTATATATTATACTGCTGAGGTAACATGAAAGCTGCGCTGTGATTGGTTGTTATATATTATACTGAGGTAACATGAAAGCTGCGCTGTGATTGGTTGTTATATATTATACTGAGGTAACATGAAAGCTGTGCTGTGATTGGTTGTTATATATTATACTGCTGAGGTAACATGAAAGCTGCGCTGTGATTGGTTGTTATATATTATACTGCTAAGGTAACATGAAAGCTGCGCTGTGATTGGTTGTTATATATTATACTGCTGAGGTAACAAGAAAGCTGCTCTGTGATTGGTTGTTATATATTATACTGCTGAGGTAACATGAAAGCTGCTCTGTGATTGGTTGTTATATATTATACTGCTGAGGTAACATGAAAGCTGCTCTGTGATTGGTTGCTATATATTATACTGCTGAGGTAACATGAAAGCTGCGCTGTGATTGGTTGCTATATATTATACTGAGGTAACATGAAAGCTGTGCTGTGATTGGTTGTTATATATTTTACTGAGGTAACATGAAAGCTGCGCTGTGATTGGTTGTTATATATTATACTGAGGTAACATGAAAGCTGCGCTGTGATTGGTTGTTATATATTATACTGCTGAGGTAACATGAAAGCTGTGCTGTGATTGGTTGTTATATATTATACTGAGGTAACATGAAAGCTGCGCTGTGATTGGTTGTTATATATTATACTGAGGTAATATGAAAGCTGCTCTGTGATTGGTTGTTATATATTATACTGCTAAGGTAACATGAAAGCTGCGCTGTGATTGGTTGTTATATATTATACTGAGGTAACATGAAAGCTGCGTTGTGATTGGTTGTTATATATTATACTGAGGTAACATGAAAGCTGTGCTGTGATTGGTTGTTGTATATTATACCGCTGAGGTAACATGAAAGCTGCTCTGTGATTGGTTGTTATATATTATACTGCTGAGGTAACATGAAAGCTGCGCTGTGATTGGTTGTTATATATTATACTGCTGAGGTAAAATGAAAGCTGTGCTGTGATTGGTTGTTATATATTATACTGAGGTACCATGAAAGCTGCGCTGTGATTGGTTGTTATATATTATACTGAGGTACCATGAAAGCTGCGCTGTGATTGGTTGTTAATCTTGTTATATATTATACTGCTGAGCTAACATGAAAGCTGCGCTGTGATTGGCTGTTATATATTATACTGCTGAGGTAACATGAAAGCTGCGCTGTGATTGGCTGTTATATATTATACTGAGGTAACATGAAAGCCGCTCTATGATTGGTTTTTATATATTATACTGCTGAGGTAACATGAAAGCTGCTCTGTGATTGGTTGTTATATATTATACTGCTGAGGTACCATGAAAGCTGCGCTGTGATTGGTTGTTATATATTATACTGCTGAGGTAATATGAAAGCTGCGCTGTGATTGATTGTTATATATTACACTGAGGTACCATGAAAGCTGCGCTGTGATTGGTTGTTATATATTATACCACTGAGGTAACATGAAAGCTGTGCTGTGATTGGTTGTTATATATTATACTGCTGAGGTAACATGAAAGCTGTTCTGTGATTGGTTGCTATATATTATACTGCTAAGGTAATATGAAAGCTGCGCTGTGAATGGTTGTTATATATTATACTGAGATAACATGAAAGCTGCTCTGTGATTGGTTGTTATATATTATACTGCTGAGGTAAAATGAAAGCTGCGCTGTGAATGGTTGTTATATATTATACTGAGATAACATGAAAGCTGCTCTGTGATTGGTTGTTATATATTATACTGCTAAGGTAACATGAAAACTGTGCTGTGATTGGTTGTTATATATTATACTGCTGAGGTAACATGAAAGCTGTGCTGTGATTGGTTGTTATATATTATACTGAGGTAACATGAAAGCTGTGCTGTGATTGGTTGCTATTTCTTATACTGCTGAGGTAACATGAAAGCTGTGCTGTGATTGGTGGCTCCTTCTTATACTACTGAGGTTGCATGAAAGCTGTGCTGTGATTGGTTGTTATATATTATACCACTGAGGTACCATGGAAGCTGCGCTGTGATTGGTTGCTATATATAATACCGCAGAGGTAACATGAAAGCTGCGCTGTGATTGGTTGCTATTTTTTATATTGCTGAGGCAGAATAAAAGTTGCGCTGTGATTGATTGTTATTTCTCTTACTGCTGAGGTAACATGAAAGCTGCGCTGTGATTGGTTGTTATATATTATACCGCTGAGGTAACATGAAAGCTGCGCTGTGATTGGTTGTTATATATTATACTGCTGAGGTAACATGAAAGCTGCGCTGTGATTGGTTGTTATATATTATAAAGCTGAGGTAACATGAAAGCTGCGCTGTGATTGGTTGTTATATATTATCCCGCTGAGGTAACATGAAGGCTGCGCTGTGATTGGTTGTTATATATTATACCGCTGAGGTAACATGAAAGCTGCGCTGTGATTGGTTGTTATATATTATACTGCTGAGGTAACATGAAAGCTGCGCTGTGATTGGTTGTTATATATTATACCGCTGAGGTAACATGAAAGCTGCGCTGTGATTGGTTGTTATCTAGATATATAAAAACGAATGAATGTATGTCTGTCTGTCTTCGTAGCAATGCGCGACGGGTAAGCTAGTAGCAATATATAATTATCGCTATTATTACAAATGACAAGCCATACACGGACATTTGTCTGGCATCCAGTTGCTAAGGCAACTCTGATTATATTACGGCAGGCCGATGATGTCACGGAGAGAGACTCCTCCCTCTGTGACCCCTTTACACATTGCAATCAACATTGATCCCTGCTGTTGCAGCAAGAGGCCAGCTGTCAATCACAGCCAGCTACCGCTGTGGACAGCACTAGCCCATCTTCTGAGTCTTTGCCATAGGACGTAAGTTTACGTCCTTTTGCGGAAACACCTTCCCAGCCAGGACGTAAACTGACGTCCTGAAGCAGGAAAGTGTTAAAGGGGTTGTCCAGTTGTAAACTACTGCTAGCTTATACCCAGGATAGGTCATCAATAGTATATTGGCAGAGGTCCATGGTCAAAGACCCCCACTGATCAGCTGTTCTTGATTTCTGCAGGAAGCAAGCAGCTCTGTTCCCATTGCAGTGGCCAGGCTTGGTATTGCAGGCATTGAGATAAGTGAGAAGTTGGTCTGCAATATTAAGCCTGGCTACTGTAGTGGAATTGGAGCTGTCTGCATCCTGCAGAAAACAGCTAGTTCCTTAGCACACCAGTCCAGTGAACAGCTGAACGGTGGGGGGTCCAGGGTGGCAGATTCTCACTAATCTACTATTAATGGCCGTCCTGATGATTTTTTTTTGTTCTCTCCTCTTCTCTTTCCCCCTGGCACTATGGGGTTAATATCATTTTGATTGTTGTGTGCTTACCATGAGATGTGTATTATACCATTGATGTGTGCCGTCACTTCCTTTGTCATTTTTATGGATTTATAATAAAGTTGAACTTTTTAAGGAAGGGATTTTTCTCTATTTTTGGATCCCTATCCTGATGATAGGTCATCAGTAGTTTAAAATTAGACAACCCCTTTAAGGATTGGCTGCTGCGTGCAATAAACAGTTTTTTACACAGTATCAATAAGACTGCCTGCCCACGAACAGATGTGCATTGCGGAATCCTCGGTCAGCATCCACACCGTGGCTCCGCAGCAAATACTGTTCATACCATACTATGGCCGGGCACAGGATCGGATTCTGCTGTGGGAGCGTTCGTGTGCAGCCAGCCTAAATTACATGCTTGGTGGATCTGGAAGGCAAACTCACTGAACAAGTCCAACTGATAGCAAAGAGCATAAAATTACTGAGAATGAATGAAACAAGCAAACAATGTGACCAACGACTTGAGAATGAGGGGAAAGAGCCAGGACATCAAGGGCTGCAGAGACCCTGGAACAGCGAGAGTAGAAGAGCTAGGACATCAAGGTATATCCATGCAACACCGGGTATATAAGCTAGTTACAAATCAGTTGGCGCAGTACATTGGATTTACTGTTTCTTCATGCACGGGTTGAGAAGGAGATGGTAATAGTCTGCGGTGTTTCACTATCATTGACTCTTATACATTGCAGCTACACTTTCTACATAGACAATACAGGAAGGAAACAAATATGGCCTCAAAGAAGTTTTTAAAGGGGTATTCTGGCCTTTTACTATTGATGACCTACCCTCAGGAAAGGTCATCAATAGTTTATCAGTGGGGATCTGCTGCCCAGGATCCCCACCAATCAATTGATCCTCCGGCCTACTATCAGTGCAGTGGACCAGATGCCATTATCAGTGGTCAGGGCCCAAAACACAAAACGCAATGAGCAGCCAGAAGTGTAATAGGAAGCATTGCTCCCCTTGATTTCAATGAGAGTGAAGGCATTTGTTACATTTTGGGCCTTGAATCTATAAAAACACCTGGCCCTGCGGCACCGAGATGAGGATAGGTCATTAGTAAAAGTCCCGGAATACCCCTTCAAGAATGAATAGCTACAACATTTAAAGGGATTCTATAATGAGGTTCTTGCTGCCCGAACCATGAGCAGCCTGAACACGGGACAGGTATCCCCACTGCTCCCGTCTAGGTTTTATTCTGAAACACTGTGGCATTTAAGAAAAAGCATACCTTGAAGTTTGACTTGGATCAGAGCTCAGAGTCATGGGGGCGGGGCCACACGGCCTCTCCCCGCCCACAGCATGTAGACTGACAGTTCCTGCCTATAAACAAAAGGGTAGAGAGCTGTCAGTCTACACGCTCGGGGCAGCGGGAGGCCGTGTGCTTCAGTGATTTGGATCTCCATTTCAAGTCAAATTACAAGCTATGTTTTCTTCTGAAATGCTGCAGACGTACAGAGAGGTAAAAGGCATCCCTCTCCCGGGGTCCTACTGCCCGTGGTTCAGGCAGCATGAACCCGATGACAGAATCCCTTTAAGAAACAGAACAGACATCTGACTTCTCTTCCACAGACTTCCTTCTATTTCAATATTTGAGAGCTTCCCTTTAAGTCTTATGCAAATGAGTGAAGAATTAAGCGGAATCGTTGTTACACTATTGGTAACATTGTGTCACGTCGCCTTACTAAAACATGAGGCGGTTCCACCCCCTGTCTCCCGGTTTTAAAGGACAAGTTTTCACTTGCTAGTCAAACAGTTATGATGTAAAGGAGTTTCATTAAATCATAAGCACCTTAACCTTTTCTTGAAAGAAGCTCCAGATTTAAAGATTTATAAAGAAATTTTGTCTGAACTGGAAAATGACTCATATTTGACAAGTATCGGAAGGATAATACTGATTTCAATAGGCATTCTAAGAGCATGCGGCTCTCTGGAGAGTAATACGCCGATGTCGGCCCTTTGCATTTTGATTTGGAACTTTCTTTCTAAAGCTTTTAACGTGCTCCTGACTGCCAGGCTGCGGCGGAGTTACACTGATACGAGGCGGCAAAAGAAAGCCTGCAAAAAAAGACCAACTTTCATAATTGTCGACAGTGAACCCAGAAAAGCCACATCAATCTGACACATCCCGGAAAACTTCTAAAACAGCTTGTGTTTAATCAGTTTTGTGTCTATTCAATGGAAATTCATTAAGCCCTATCTAATTCTGTAGCTATAACCTGCATATTTCACTGACAAGATCCCCCCGCCCCTCCCCCAGCTGCTATGTAATAATGAATAGTTAATGTATAATGTACTCCTGTGATGAAGACGCTTTGAAAAGGTGGCTTAAAACACAGGATGCATAATTAATGAAGGCAATTAAAGAGAAAAGTAGTAATTATCAATTTCCACTATAGTCAGTCTCTTTAAGAAGTGCATTAAGGTTGATCATTACGGTAATTTTATATTTCCTTTTGCTGAATACTTGTATTGCGATAGTTCAAAAATGATAAAAAAACAGTATTAAATGTGAGACTTCAAATAGCTACGGTACCTTTAAATCTATCTATCTATCTCATATCTATCTATCTATCTATCTCATATCTATCTATCTATCTCATAGCTATCTATCTCCTATCTATCTATCTATCTATCTATCTATCTATCTATCTATCTATCTATCTCTCTATCTATCTCATATCAATCTAATATCTATCTCATATCTATCTATCTCATAACTATCTCATATCTATCTATCTATCTATCTCATATCTATCTATCTCATATCGATCCCATATCTATCTATCTATCTCACTATCTATCTATCTCAAATCTATCTATCTCATATCTGTCTATCTCATATTTATCTTCTATCTATCTCCTATCTATCTATCTATCTATCTATCTATCTATCTATCTATCTATCTATCTATCTCATAACTATGTTATATCTATCTATCTCCTATCTATCTATCCCATATCTATCTCTCTCCTATCTATCTATCTATCTATCTATCTATCTATCTATCTATCTATCTATCTGAAATCTATCTATCATGTCTATCCATCATCTATCTAACTCATATCTATCTATCTTTCTCATATCTATCTATCTATCTATCTATCTATCTATCTATCTATCTCATATCTATCTTCTATCTATCTATCTCAAATCTATCTATCATGTCTATCCATCATCTATCTAACTCATATCTATCTATCTTTCTCATATCTATCTATCTATCTATCTATCTATCTATCTATCTATCTATCTATCTATCTATCTATCTCATATCTATCTTCTATCTATCTATCTTCTATCTATCTCCTATCTATCTATCTATCTATCTATCTATCTATCTATCTCATATCTATCTTCTATCTATCTATCTTCTATCTATCTCCTATCTATCTATCTATCTATCTATCTATCTATCTATCTATCTATCTATCTATCTATCTATCTATCTCATATCTATCTTCTATCTATCTCCTATCTATCTATCTATCTATCTATCTCATATCTATCTTCTATCTATCTATCTTCTATCTATCTCCTATCTATCTATCTATCTATCTATCTATCTATCTATCTATCTATCTATCTATCTATCTCATAACTAAGTTATATCTATCTATCTCATAACTATCTATCAATCTCCTATCTATCTATCTCCTATCTGTCCCATATCTATCTATCTATCTATCTATCTATCTATCTATCTAATATCTATCTAACTATCTATCTACTATCTATCTGTCTATGTCATATCTATCTATCTTCTATCTATCTCCTATCTATCTTTCTATCTATCTATCTGTCTCCTATCTATCTAATATCTATCTATCCATCCATCCATCCATCTCATATATATCTATCTGTCTCATATTTATCTTCTATCTATCTCCTATCTATCTATCTATCTATCTATCTATCTATCTATCTTATAACTATGTTATATCTATCTATCTCATATCTATCTATCTATCTATCTATCTCCAATCTATCTATCTATCTCCTATCTATCTATCTCCTATCTATCTATCTATCTATCTATCTATCTATCTATCTATCTATCTATCTAATATCTATCTATCCATCCATCTATCTCATATATATCTATCTGTCTCATATTTATCTTCTATCTATCTCCTATCTATCTATCTTATAACTATGTTATATCTATCTATCTCATATCTATCTATCTATCTCCAATCTATCTATCTATCTCCTATCTATCTATCTCCTATCTATCTATCTAATATCTATCTATCTATCCATCCATCTATCTCATATATATAATAATAATAATAATAATCTTTATTTGTATAGCGCCAACTTATTCCGCAGCGCTTATATATATATATCTATCTGATATTTATCTTCTATCTATCTCCTATCTATCTATCTATCTATCTATCTATCTATCTATCTCATAACTATGTTATATCTATCTCATATCTATCTATCTATCTATCTATCTATCTCAAATCTATCTATATATCTATCTATCTCATATCTGTCTATCTCATATCTATCTATCTATCTATCTATCTATCTATCTATCTATCCCATATCTATCTATTTCCTATCTATCTATCTCTCTCCTATCTATCTATCTCCTATCTATCTATCTCATATCAATCTATCTCATATCAATCTATCTTCTATCTATCTCTTATCTATCTATCTCATAACTATGTTATATCTATCTATCTCCTATCTATCTATCCATCTATCTCATATCTATCTATCTCCTATCTGTCCCATATCTATCTATCTAATATCTATCTATCTATCTCATATCTATCTATCTCCTATCTATCGCATAACTATGTTATATCTATCTATCTCATATCTATCTATCTAATATCTATCTATCTAGCTATCTCACATCTATCTATCTATCTCACATCTATCTATCTATCTATCTCATATCTATCTATCTATCTCTCTATCTATCTATCTATCTATATCCTATCTATCTATCTATCTATCTATCTATCTATCTATCTATCTCATATCTATCTATCTATCTATCTATCTCATATCTATCTATCTATCTCATATCTATCTATCTCATATCTATCTATCTCTAGAAAGAGCAACTAAAGACACTTGTTGCCGACCCAAAACTAAAAAGTAGATTGGGTAGACTGAGGTCACCCGCTGATCTTCTGTATCATACAATCTGTGACCAAATACATTTTTAGAATGTGGTGTCACATAAGCTCCTCCCTTTAACTAAACCACCGTGCAGCCTGATTAGACGTTGTGGCCAATGATATTCCCTTACGTGTCAGAAAGGTCTTTTGAGAATTAATTAGACGATCACAAAGCGACCTCATGCCAGAGCCCCAAGGATTAGCTGGCTGTAATTGTTCAGTTTCCCTGCAGCGCCCCCATTGGAGGCATGAAGGATTACACATTTTCCATTCATATCAATGGGTTGTCTCTAATGCAAGACAGGATGGGTCCTCCAGAGAGAGACATCCTTCGTAACTGCTCTCCACTCCTGGGCAAGAGATGAGGATCCTGAGCAGAGGACCCGCAGGCTCCCACTGGGGGTTCTGTTACCTCCAAATTCCCTAATAGTCAGTGGGTTTTCTCAATAATCCAGAAGGTGCAGCTCCTGCTTACTCTGCCATATTCTATTCACTCATATCCTAGTTTATTAACTGTTTCTGGGAAAGCTGGGAGTCATTCAATATGTCAACCATTACTCTTCCCATGGAGGATGCCACCCAGCTTTCCTAGAGCTCTGAGTGGTTCACGTTCCTAGCTTTGTGGTAGTAATAAATCCGCCACTTGTAAATTGGAGCGTATCTGCTATATACAGTACTTGATAGCCAAGTGATAAACCATCTGGAAGCTGTAATGGCGGCTGAACTAGATGGACAGTGTCTTCATTCAGCCTAACATACTATGTTACTATAGTGTCACCCAGAAACAGACATAATTAAGAAATGGCTGAAGAGGATTTAACTCGAAGGCAGAGAACGAGTCGGGCTTATAATCAATGGTGATCTTATTTTTACAGTCGCTAGAAGGAGAAACGCCCTGTAATTGCATGGGATATGTATGTTATATAAGATGCAACATGTAGGCTGTATGTAACAAGGATGAAAGGGTTAAATCCTGCGTGCCGCTCTATTTCTGCTCCGGTCCAGACACAATAGCAGATTCCAAGCAGTTACTGTATAAGAGGATAAGGAATACACGCTCTGTATTACAGCAATCCATAGAAATAGATATATTTAGAGGAGGCCAGTAATCCCCATGAAAGTCTCCACTCCCCGCGCAGATTACATGTATCCACCACGCTGGGAAGTAACACCGCAAGGTGGTTAAACCTTCACAGATCAGAAGAAGTTCAGTCTGTGAACAACCAGGAATATTGTGCAGTGATGCAATGATATCTGGATATATCAGTAATAGATGTCTGTCTGTCTCTACCCATCACCAGCCTTGGGTTAGATGGCACACTCTGCAGATGTTTTTTTTTTTTTGCACTCATAGGCAGTGTGAACAGCAGAGAAAATAAATTCTACACCAGAACCAAGCTTATAACATGAATACGGCACCAGAACAAATCGCATAACTTAAAAATAACACCAGAACAGCTCAGTATATAAATACTACACCAGAACAAAACTCGTAACATAGATACAGAGGCAAGCTCAGTACATAAAGTACCAGAACAAAGCTCAGTATATAAATACAGCACCAGAAACAAGCTCCGTACATACATGCAGCTCAAGAACCAAGCTCAGTACATACATGCAGTAAGCTTATAGCATAAGTATAACACCAGAGCAGCTCAGTAAATAGATAAAATACCAGGACCAAGCTCATAACATAAATACAACACCAGATCCAAACGCTTAACATAAATACAAGCGCTGCTGAATACGTTGGCGCTATACAAATAAAGATTGTTAATATCATTATACAGAACCAAGCTCAGTACATTAATACAACACCAGAACCATGCTCACAACATAAGTATAGCACCAGAACCAAGGTCATAACATAAATACAGCAACAGACTCAAATATGTAACATAAATACAGTGCCAGAACAAAGCTCAGTACATAAATACAATATCAGAACCAAGCTTATAACATAGTACATAAATACAGCACCACAGCCAAGCTCAGTACATAAACGGACACTAGTAGAACTCATTACATAGATGCAATACCATAACCATAAACTGGTGCTGTATTTATGTTATGATCTTGGTTCTGGTACTGTGTGTATAATATTGAGCTTGGTTCTGATTCTGTATTTTTGATATGAGCTTTGTTCTGATGCTGTATTTATGTTATGAGCTTGGTTCTGCGTCAGTGTTTATTCACTGAGCTGTTTGGTGTGAATTTGCTGCTTTCTTTCTGCTTTATGCACAAGCAGAATACAGGCGATATATATATATATATATTTTCTTATGCTAATGGGAAGAGCCAAAACAATTCCACACAAGGTGCCGCCTAACCGAAGGCCAACACTGGTATTACTTGGGGTAAAAGGTAAACAGAAGCCGCGATGTAACCTATTCAGCAACATTGTAACATATTGTCAACTTTACAAACATATTTATAAAATGTAACAGTTCTTATGTATTGATAATAGCTGGCATCATTAATAATAATAATATTAGTCTGGACTGTAATAACACAATCACATGGGTGATAACAAACGGAATACCGTAAATATAATAAACCATCCCAAATAAAAGATTATTGAAGACTCATTGGGGTCATTTTCTCTTCTCCCTCATCCTTATTCTCGCTGCCCATCACTTCTCGCTCTCGGATCCTCCTGCCTCGTCTTCTCTCTCTGTTCGCTGGTCTCAAACTGCCTGATGTCATTACGGTCACCGACTGATGCCAGCTGCCTCACAAGATGCCTCCTAGCATCTGACAACTGATCACTCGGCGTCTCATCCACCATTGCACAACGGGCTTATGGTTTACACGACACCGGCGGAAGAGGCCATGGAATCCTTTAAGAGCAGTTGTCCAGGATTACAGAAACATGACACGGTCCGCGGGTTGTATCCGGTTCGTAGCTCCACAATCTGTGGAAGGAGGAGCGCTGTTTTTGGAAGAAAGCCGCCATATTTTTTTTTTTTACTTGGTCAACAACTTCCTTCTAGCTCTATTAATCAATTTTTATCAACCCTCTCATCCTAGGGCGTACATTTATGTCCTGGGTGTGCAAAGTTTGTATGAAACAGGCTAAGTAGCCGATCCCGCTCCATACAAGGTGGGTGCCGGCTGCCTAGCAGACAGTAGAGTGATCATGTGATATGCACACATGATTGCTGCAGCCGGGAAACTGACCGCAGTGATCACCTGATCACTCTACCCAGAAATGAGTGGATCAGCTATGCGGGCAGCGCATACTTCAGGAGAGCGAATAGTGCAGAAGCTGGGAGCGGGGGGAACGGCACTGGTAAGTATACATTTTTTTTTTTACTATACACTGCTACTGAGTGGGGGGACCGGGGTCTATATGGGGCATTATAACTGAGTGGTGATCTGTAAGGGGTATTATTACTGAGTGTGGGGGCTGGGAGGGAAATAACTACTGAGTGGGAGCCTATATAGAGCATTATTACTGAATAGGGGCCTATGAGTGAAATAAATACTGAGCAGGGGCTTACATGGATAATTATTACTGAGCGGGGCGCTATATCGGCAAGTATTACTCAGTAGGAATCTATATGGAGCATCATTACTGAGTTGGGGCCTGCGAGGAGTATAACTACTGAGTGGGAGCCTATGGGTGCCTGCACACGAACAGAATTTCTAGCGCGTTATTTTAGGCACATGATGGCCGCCTGCACACGGGCGGAAATCCCGCGGCGGTATTTCCCACGGGATTTCCGCCACTGAAAGTTTGCATAGGAGTGCATTACAATACGCACTCCTATGCAGACGGCTGCGGTTTGGCCGCGCGAAATCTCGCGCGGCAAACAAACCACAGCATGTCCTATTTTTGTGCGGGGCACTCACTCACCCGGCCGCAAGCCCCGGTCTGCGCATGCGCCGGCTGCGCCGCAGCCGGCACATGAAAGAGCCGGGATCGCCAGGCGCGGGTGAGTACGCGCTCGTCCCTGCAGGCTCTCGGGTCGGGTCCCGCGGCGAGAATTCTCGCTGCCGGATCCGACCCGCTCGTCTGCAGGCGGCCTATCTGCCCCAGACCGCAGCCAATATACTCCTATGAGGATCCGCAGTTGTCCCCAGACGGACGGATTTGTATCGCGTTTTTTCACGCGCTTGAAAAAATCTGCGACCTGTTCTAATTTGGGTCGGATTCTGCGCGTGAAGCCTCCAATAGGCCGCCTGCACACGAGCGGGTTGGATCCGGCAGCGAGAATTCTCGCCGCGGGACCCGACCCGAGAGCCTGCAGGGACGAGCGCGTACTCTCCTGCGCCTGGCGGCCCCAGCTCTTTCAAGTGCCGGCTGCGGCGCAGCCGGTGCATGCGCAGACCGGAGCCGGCGGCCGGGTGAGTGCGTGCCCCGCACAAAAATAGGACATGTCGCGGTTTGTTTGCCGCGCGAGATTTCACGCGGCCAAACCGCGGCCGTCTGCATAGGAGTGCGTATTGTAATGCAAACTTTCAGTGGCGGAAATCCCGCGGGAAATTCCGCGGCGGGATTTTCGCCCGTGTGCAGGCGGCCATACAAGTGAATGGGTGCGTTTTTTCACGCAGTACATCCGCAGTGGAGTCACTGGTTGCTATGACTACAGGAAGTAGACATGGTAGGAGGCGTCCCAACACACAGCACAGAGCTTCACAGGCAAATTTCAGCAGCAGCACTGTCCTTCCAGTCACCTCATCCACCAGACAGCAGCCACAAGCCACCAGCCTGCAGCCACAAGCCACCAGCCTGCAGCCACCAGCCATCAGCCACCAGCCTGCAGCCACCAGGTGTAATGAATAATGATCGACATGGGCAAACTTGTCGCAATGATGCAGGACTTCCCTAGCATATGGGACAGTAACTGCCCAGAGTACTTAAACAAGAATCGAAAGGAACAATCCTGGCTTCAACTCTCCACTCAGGTTTATGGGGATGCCTGGATGAACGCAATAGAAGAGGAAAAGAAGAACTTGCGTGAGTATTATTCGCTATTGCGTCAAATGTCCTTTTTTTTTTCATTTTAACCCCTTAGTGGCCAAGCAGTTTTACTTTTGTTTTTATTGTGCTTTTTTCCATCCCCACTTTTAACCCCTTAGTGACGGAGCTTTTTTGCTTTTTTCCTTTTTTCCCCCCTACTCCCTAAAAAAACGTAGTTCCTTTATTTATCCATCGACGTCGCTGTATAAGGGCTTGTTTTTTTGCGGGACGAGTTCTATTTTGCACTATTTATTGTACCATATAATTTACTGAAAAACCTTTAAAAAATTGTAATCGGAGAGAAAAAAAAAAGACATTCCACCATCTTTCAGTGCGTCCTGTTTCTGCAGCGCGCAAAAAAAACGACCTGATATTTTTATTCTATGGGTCAGTACGATTACTACGTTACCAAACTTATATAGTATTTTTTTTGCTGCAGTACTTGTATTTTTTTTTTAAGATATTTAATTTTTTAAAATTATTTTCTGTGTCCATTTTCTGCGTGCAATAACTTTTTTATTTCTTTGGCGACATAGTTGTGTGAGGGCTCATTTTGTGCGGTATGTCCTGACGTTTCTGTTGGTACCATGTTCACATACAGTTGACTTTTTGATCGTCTTTTATTACATTTTTTCTCGGAAATAGCGTGACCGAAAAAGTGCATTTTGGGTGTAGTTTCTTTATTTTTTTTTACCACATTTACCGTGCAGGGTAAATCATACATTACTTTGATAGATCAGACTTTTACGGATGCAGCGATACCAAAACGGTCACACTGCAGGACGGGCGACTCTCCGCAACGCTGGCAGAAAAGAGCACATGACCGGCTCCATTGCCGGACTTGTGTTCTTTCCTCCAGCTCTGTGGAAAGACGTCCATCCTGCATTGTGGCCGTCTTGTGCAGGAAGACGGGTGCATCAGCCGCCAGGATGCACCCAAGTTACTAAGGCCTCCGTTTGTTTTTTGCGGGAACAGTTGTATTTTCCACTGGTGCCACTGAAGCGGCATTTATTGGGTTAATAGCCTTGTTCAGCAGACACCCGCAATGTGTAGAGGGAGATAGGTAGTATTTCTTGCCAATGCAGGATGTAAGAATGCAAAATATGTAGTAATGAATTCCTCTTGTGAATTTTTTTGCAGTGACTGAAATAAAGTCACGCTGGAGAAGCGCCCGAAAAAAGTTACATGGATCAACCATGCCCACAAAGACATCTGCTCACCGGGTGAAAGCATGTTGCCAGAATAATTTAGAGGTGCTCGCACAAGCAAGAGGCACGAAACGGAGTCTGGGTGTTGGTTTTTAAGCTGTTTTCCAAGGAATGGGCAGTTCTCTAGGGGTTGGGTTTACAATAAGGGGCGGCTGCTGGTTTTTCTGCGCGTTTTTTTACGCAACACATCCGCATATATGCGCGCGTGATTTTTCATGCATCCGCACCTATCCGCAAGCACATTTAGGTACCATACGCGCGTGAAAATCCGCTAGCGGAATCCGGAACGCTTGTGTGCAAGCGGCCTATGTGGGGCCTACAGGGAGCCCAGAAAGGGGGATACTATTACTGCGTGGCTCATCTCAGGTGGCATTACTACTATCTACGTAGCTATGGATGGGGAGATAATGTGGAAGTCTGGAAAACAAACCTAGCCACGGACTTCTGCTGTTACTGCAACCAGATTCAGCATGGAAAATTCCGCAGCAAACTCCCCCATTTGAGCCTCCCTTAGGGCGCATTCACACAGATGTTGGTGTGG